>NC_088213.1:12732973-12746725 GCF_036934945.1 Oncorhynchus masou masou | reverse complement strand
CTCTCTGATAGTTTCACATACCACGCCATCTCTCTCTCGATAGTTTCACATACCACGCCATCTCTCTCTCTCTCTGATAGTTTCACCTACCACGCCATCTCTCTCTCTCTGATAGTTTCACCTACCACGCCATCTCTCTCTCTCTGATAGTTTCACCTACCATGCCATCTCTCTCTCTCTCTCTCTCTGATAGTTTCACCTACCACGCCACTCTCTCTCTCTCTCTCTGATAGTTTCACCTACCACGCCACTCTCTCTCTCTCTCTGATAGTTTCACCTACCACGCCATCTCTCTCTCTCTCTCTCTGATAGTTTCACCTACCACGCCATCTCTCTCTCTCTCTCTCTCTGATAGTTTCACCTACCACGCCATCTCTCTCTCTCTCTCTGATAGTTTCATCTACCACACCATATCTCTGTCTTTCTCTCTCTTTCTTTCTCTCTTTCTTTCTCTCTTTCTTTCTCTTTCTGTCTCTCTCTCGCTCTCTCTCTGATAGTTTCACCTACCACGCCATCTCTCTCTCTCTCTGATAGTTTCACCTACCACGCCATCTCTCTCTCTCTCTCTGATAGTTTCACCTACCACGCCATCTCTCTCTCTCTCTCTGATAGTTTCACCTACCACGCCATCTCTCTCTCTCTCTCTCTCTGATAGTTTCACCTACCACGCCATCTCTCTCTCTCTCTGATAGTTTCACCTACCACGCCATCTCTCTTCTCTCTGATAGTTTCACCTACCACGCCATCTCTCTCTCTCTCTCTCTGATAGTTTCACCTACCACGCCATCTCTCTCTCTCTCTGATAGTTTCACCTACCACGCTCATCTCTCTCTCTCTCTCTCTGATAGTTTCACCTACCACGCCATCTCTCTCTCTCTCCTCTGATAGTTTCACCTACCACGCCATCTCTCTCTCTCTCTCTCTCGATAGTTTCACCTACCACGCCATCTCTCTCTCTCTCTCTGATAGTTTCACCTACCACGCCATCTCTCTCTCTCTCTCTGATAGTTTCACCTACCACGCCATCTCTCTCTCTCTCTGATAGTTTCACCTACCACGCCATCTCTCTCTCTCTCTCTCTGATAGTTTCACCTACCACGCCATCTCTCTCTCTCTCTGATAGTTTCACCTACCACGCCATCTCTCTCTCTCTCTGATAGTTTCACCAACCACACCATCTCTCTCTCTCTCTGATAGTTTCACCTACCACGCCATCTCTCTCTCTCTCTCTGATAGTTTCACCTACCACGCCATCTCTTCTCTCTCTGATAGTTTCACCTACCACGCCATCTCTCTCTCTCTCTCTGATAGTTTCATCTACCACACCATATCTCTGTCTTTCTTTCTCTTTCTTTCTCTCTTTCTTTCTCTCTTTCTTTCTCTTTCTGTCTCTCTCTCGCTCTCTCTCTGATAGTTTCACCTACCACGCCATCTCTCTCTCTCTCTCTGATAGTTTCACCTACCACGCCATCTCTCTCTCTCTCTCTGATAGTTTCACCTACCACGCCATCTCTCTCTCTCTCTGATAGTTTCACCTACCACGCCATCTCTCTCTCTCTCTCTCTGATAGTTTCACCTACCACGCCATCTCTCTCTCTCTCTGATAGTTTCACCTACCACGCCATCTCTCTCTCTCTCTCTGATAGTTTCACCTACCACGCCATCTCTCTCTCTGATAGTTTCACCTACCACGCCATCTCTCTCTCTCTGATAGTTTCACCTACCACGCCATCTTTCTCTTTCTTTCTCTTTCTTTCTCTCTTTCTTTCTCTTTCTCTCTCTCTCTCATAGTTTCACCTACCACACTGTCTCTCTCTCAATTCAATTGACTTTATTGACATGGTAAATTCATTATTACTTACATTGTCAAAGTATACATATCGAAAAATACAATAAAAGTATATATTTATATATAAATAAATGGTGGGACCAACAGCAATAATAATAGTAGTAGTGGACATGTGTTTACCATTAACAACAACTACAACAACAATATTAATGAGAACAACAATACATTAAAGCAATAGTAGTAGACCAGTGTCAACATGACTGAGAAGACACATGACATGGTATGAAAGACAAAACCAAACAAGATGGGAAATATTATCGACATTACTTTGCACTTTTCACTGGCTGTCCCTCAGGTTGTGGCAGGCTTTTCACCCAATAAATATTGGATTTTTTTCTTCATCTTTTATAGTTTCAAATTCTTTGTATTGACTTATAATTTTGGGAAAGAAATATTCTCTTTGGTCTGAGTATTTGTCACAGTGTAGTAGGAAATGCAGCTCTGTCTCTACCTCTCCCCTGGAGCAGAGTGAGCACAGCCTGTCCTCTCTGGGCAGCCAGGTTTATCTGTGACAACCAGTCTCTATAGCCAGACTGCTCACTGAGTCTGTGTCTCTCTCTCTCTGATAGTTTCACCTACCATACCGTCTCTCTCTGTCTCTCTCTGTGTCTCTCTCTCTGCCTGCTCTCTGCCTCCTCTCACTCTTCTCTCTGATAGTTTCACCTACCACACCATCTCTCTCTCTGCCTCCCCTCAACCTCTTCATTCTCTCCCTTCCTCTGTGGATGATTGAGGCCAAGGTCGAGGGAGAGGTCAGGCACAATCCAGCAGGTGGTTTCCTGTGTTGGCAGCAATGGGAAGTTATTTATGTGAGTGGGTTGTGCACACAGACAGCAGCAACCTGTACACTAGCATACACTAAGCAGCAACCTGTACACTAGCAGCAACCTGTACACTGGCATACACTAGCAGCAACCTGTACACTGGCATTACACTAGCAGCAACCTGTTCACTGGCATTACACTAGCAGCAACCTGTACACTGACATTACACTAGCAGCAACCTGTACACTGGCAGCAACCTGTACACTAGCATTACACTGACATTACACTAGCAGCAACCTGTACACTGGCATTACACTAGCAGCAACCTGTACACTGAGCAGCAACCTAGCATTACACTAGCAGCAACACTGCATTACACTGACAACCTGTACACTAGCATTACACTAGCAGCAACCTGTACACTGGCATTACACTACCTGTACACAGCAGCAACCTGTACACTGGCATTACATAGCAGCAACCTGTACACTGACATTACACTGGCAGCAACCTGTACACTGACATTACACTAGCAGCAACCTGTACACTGGCAGCAATGTACACTGGCATTACAGCAGCAACCTGTACACTGGCATTACACTAGCAGCAACCTGTACACTGGCAGCAACCTGTACACTGGCATTACACTGGCAGCAACCTGTACACTGGCATTACACTAGCAGCAACCTGTACACTGAGCAGCAACCTGCATTACACTAGCAGCAACCTGTACACTGACAACCTGTACACTGTTATTACACTGGCAGCAACCTGTACACTGGCATTACACTGGCAGCAACCTGTACACTGACAGAAACCTGTACCTGCATTACACTAGCAGCAACCTGTACACTGACATTACACTGGCAGCAACCTGTACACTGGCATTACACTAGCAGCAACCTGTACACTGGCATTACACTAGCGGCCCAACCTGTAGCACTGACATTACACTAGCAACCTGTACACCTGTACACTGGCAGCAACCTGTACACTGGCATTACACTAGCAGCAACCTGTACACTGGCAATTACACTAGCAACCTGTACACTGGCATTACACTAGCAGCAACCTGTACACTGTTATTACACTGGCAGCAACCTGTACACTGGCATTACACTAGCAGCAACCTGTACACTGGCATTACACTAGCAGCAACCTGTACACTGGCATTACACTAGCAGCAACCTGTACACTGGCAGCAACCTGTACACTGGCATTGCATTACACTAGCAGCAACCTGTACACTGACATTACACTAGCAGCACCTGTACACTGACAGCAAGCCTGTACACTGGCATTACACTAGCAGCAACCTGTACACTGACATTACACTAGCAGCAACCTGTACACTGGTAGCAACCTGTACACTGGCATTACACTAGCAGCAACCTGTACACTGACATTACACTAGCAGCAACCTGTACACTGGCAACCTGTAGCCTAGCAGCAACCTGTACACTGGCATTACACTAGCAGCAACCTGTACACTGGCATTACACTAGCAGCAACCTGTACACTAGCAGCATTACACTAGCTAGCAACCTGTACACTGGCATTACACTAGCAGCAACCTGTACACTGGCATTACACTAGCAGCAACCTGTACACTGGCATTACACTAGCAGCAACCTGTACACTAGCATTACACTAGCAGCAACCTGTACACTGACATTACACTGGCAGCAACCTGTACACTAGCATTACACTAGCAGCAACCTGTACACTGGCATTAGCAGCAACCTGTACACTAGCAGCAACCTGTACACTAGCATTACACTAGCAGCAACCTGTACACTGGCATTACACTAGCAGCAACCTGTACACTGGCATTACACTAGCAGCAACCTGTACACTGGCATTACACTAGCAGCAACCTGTACACTGGCATTACACTAGCAGCAACCTGTACACTGGCATTACACTAGCAGCAACCTGTACACTGGCATTACACTAGCAGCAACCTGTACACTGGCATTACACTAGCAGCAACCTGTACACTGGCATTACACTAGCAGCAACCTGTACACTGGCATTACACTAGCAGCAACCTGTACAGTAGCATTACACTAGCAGCAACCTGTACACTGGCATTACACTAGCAGCAACCTGTACACTGGCATTACACTAGCAGCAACCTGTACACTAGCATTACACTAGCAGCAACCTGTACACTGGCATTATACTAGAAGCAACCTGTACACTGGCATTACACTAGCAGCAACCTGTACACTGGCATTACACTAGCAGCAACCTGTACACTGGCATTACACTAGCAGCAACCTGTACACTGGCATTACACTAGAAGCAACCTGTACACTGGCAGCAACCTGTACACTGATATTACACTAGCAGCAACCTGTACACTGGCATTACACTAGCAGCAACCTGTACTGGCATTACACTGACAGCAACCTGTACACTGACATTACACTGGCAGCAACCTGTACACTGGCATTACACTAGCAGCAACCTGTACACTGGCATTACACTAGCAGCAACCTGTACACTGGCATTACACTAGCAGCAACCTGTACATGGGATTACACTAGCAGCAACCTGTACACTGGCATTACACTAGCAGCAACCTGTACACTGGCATTACACTAGCAGCAACCTGTACACTGGCATTACACTAGCAGCAACCTGTACACTAGCATTACACTAGCAGCAACCTGTACACTGGCATTATACTAGAAGCAACCTGTACACTGGCATTACACTAGCAGCAACCTGTACACTGGCATTATAATAGCAACAACCTGTACACTGGCATTACACTAGAAGCAACCTGTACACTGGCATTACACTAGAAGCAACCTGTACACTGGCAGCAACCTGTACACTGATATTACACTAGCAGCAACCTGTACACTGGCATTACACTAGCAGCAACCTGTACATTGACAGCAACCTGTACACTAGCAGCAACCTGTACACTGACATTACACTGGCAGCAACCTGTACACTGGCATTACACTAGCAGCAACCTGTACACTGGCATTACACTAGCAGCAACCTGTACACTGACAGCAACCTGTACACTAGCATTACACTAGCAGCAACCTGTACACTGGCAGCAACCTGTACACTGGCATTACACTAGCAGCAACCTGTACACTGGCATTACACTAGCAGCAACCTGTACACTGACATTACACTAGCAGCAACCTGTACACTGACATTACACTAGCAGCAACCTGTACACTGGCAGCAACCTGTACACTGACATTACACTAGCAGCAACCTGTACACTGACCGCAATCTGTACACTGACATTACACTAGCATTACACTTGCAGCATTGACTCCACTCTTTTGGTTTCAGGTTAAAAACAACATGGTCGTGGCAAAGTCTGGACTTGCATTGTGCTGCTCAGTCTAGCCGGGGGTTGAGAAATCAGCCCTGCCTGTGGGCATGCTGGGACCAAACCTTTGTTGCCCGGGGCAAAGTGGCACACCTGGCTTTCTGCCAGACGTAGGCTACAGTCTAGGTATGTCCTGTCTGAACCACATCCTTCAAAGGAAAATGTGAAATATCCTCCTCCCTTAAGTCTCCATACTGTCCTGGTAGATGTAGTAGAAGTACTAGTCTCTTCTCTCCTGTAGCTAGCTCCTTCCTCCTGAGACAGTAACATGCTCTGTCTCTCCTGTAGCTAGTTCCATTCTCCTGTAGCTAGTTCCTTCCTCCTGAGACAGTAACGTGCTCTGTCTTTCCTGTAGCTAGTTCCTTTCTCCTGTAGCTAGTTCCTTCCTCCTGAGACAGTAACGTGCTCTGTCTTTCCTGTAGCAAGTTCCTTTCTCCTGTAGCTAGTTCCTTCCTCCTGAGACAGTAACATGCTCTGTCTCTCCTGTAGCTAGTTCCTTTCTCCTGAGACAGTAACATGCTCTGTCTCTCCTGTAGCTAGTTCCTTTCTCCCGTAGCTAGTTCCTTCCTCCTGAGACAGTAACATGCTCTGTCTCTCCTGTAGCTAGCTCCTTCCTCCTGAGACAGTAACGTGCTCTGTCTTTCCTGTAGCTAGTTCCTTTCTCCTGTATCTAGTAGTTCCTTCCTCCTGAGACAGTAACATGCTCTGTCTCTCCTGTAGCTAGTTCCTTTCTCCTGTAGCTAGTTCCTTTCTCCTGAGACAGTAACATGCTCTGTCTCTCCTGTAGCTAGTTCCTTTCTCCCGTAGCTAGTTCCTTCCTCCTGAGACAGTAACATGCTCTGTCTCTCCTGTAGCTAGTTCCTTTCTCCTGAGACAGTAACTTGCTCTGTCTCTCCTGTAGCTAGCTCCTTCCTCCTGTAGCTAGCTCCTTCCTCCTGAGACAGTAACATGCTCTGTCTCTCCTGTAGCTAGTTCCTTTCTCCTGTAGCTAGTTCCTTCCTCCTGAGACATTAACATGCTCTGTCTTTCCTGTAGCTAGTTCCTTTCTCCTGAGACAGTAACATGCTCTGTCTCTCCTGTAGCTAGTTCCTTTCTCCCGTAGCTAGTTCCTTCCTCCTGAGACAGTAACATGCTCTGTCTCTCCTGTAGCTAGTTCCTTTCTCCTGAGACAGTAACTTGCTCTGTCTCTCCTGTAGCCAACTCCTTCCTCCTGAGACAGTAACATGCTCTGTCTCTCCTGTAGCTAGTTCCTTTCTCCTGTAGCTAGCTCCTTCCTCCTGAGACAGTAACGTGCTCTGTCTTTCCTGTAGCTAGTTCCTTTCTCCTGTATCTAGTAGTTCCTTTCTCCTGAGACAGTAACATGCTCTGTCTCTCCTGTAGCTAGTTCCTTTCTCCTGTAGCTAGTTCCTTCCTCCTGAGACATTAACATGCTCTGTCTCTTCTGTAGCTAGTTCCTTTCTCCTGAGACAGTAACATGCTCTGTCTCTCCTGTAGCTAGTTCCTTTCTCCCGTAGCTAGTTCCTTCCTCCTGAGACAGTAACATGCTCTGTCTCTCCTGCAGCTAGTTCCTTTCTCCCGTAGCTAGCTCCTTCCTCCTGAGACAGTAACGTGCTCTGTCTCTCCTGTAGCTAGTTCCTTCCTCCCGTAGCTAGTTCCTTCCTCCTGAGACAGTAACTTGCTCTGTCTCTCCTGTAGCTAGTTCCTTTCTCCCGAGACAGTAACATGCTCTGTCTCTCCTGTAGCTAGCTCCTTTCTCCTGAGACAGTAACGCCCTCTGTCTCTCCTGTAGCTAGCTCATTCCTCCTGAGACAGTAACGTGCTCTGTCTCTCCTGTAGCTTCCTTTCTCCTGAGACAGTAACATGCTCTGTCTCTCCTGTAGCTAGCTCCTTTCTCCTGAGACAGTAACGTGCTCTGTCTCTCCTGTAGCTAGCTCATTCCTCCTTAGACAGTAACGTGCTCTGTCTCTCCTGTAGCTAGCTCCTTTCTCCCGAGACAGTAATGTGCTCTGTCTCTCCTGTAGCTAGCTCCTTCCTCCTGAGACAGTAACGTGCTCTGCCTGTGTAATATGCCCAGAGAGCACAATGAAATGAGGTATTTTCAGAGTTGATCTCAAGCCAGTGGATCTGGAAGGCTGAGAGATGGGAGGATGGATAGTGGGAGGGGGAGGAGGATGAGGATGGAGTGGGGGGGGATGCTGGTACACAGACTAAAGCTCTACTCTCTGTAGCAGAGCTTTATATAATGGGCAGGTAGAGTCCACCCCCACAACAGCCACACACACACATCCATAACAGCACACACTCCCACACTGCAGAGCTGTGCCGTCTGGCAGGCCATAATCAGTTTCATCTCCCAGTCACCCAGCTAGAAATGAGGAGCTGCATCTCTGTTAGCCAGTAAGACACCTGGTATAAAACAGACAAGGAGATGTGCAGTGTGTGTTTCTGATGTAGTGCGGATGCATTAATCCCTCCATGTCTCTGGCTGTCCAGCTGGGTTAGAGTTTGGGCAAAGGTCATCCTGAAGTTGTGGACCACAGAACACAGCTAAACTCTAGATTACACTGATGGAGGGATTTTGGGTCTTTTCTGGAACTATGTACAGCTGCAGCGATCGGTTAGCTGCTCAGATAGCTGATGTTTAAAGTTAGTGAGGGAAATGTAAGTCTCCAGCTTCAGTGATTTTTTTTGCAATTCGTTCCAGTCACTGGCAGCAGAGAACTGGAAGGAAGGGCGGACAAAGGTGGTGTTGGCTTTGGGGATGACTAGTGAGATATACTGCTGGAGCTCGTGCACGGGTGGGTGTTGTTATCGTGACCAGTGAGCTGAGGTAAGGCGGAGCTTTTTACCAAGCATAGACATATAGATGACTTGGAGCCAGTGGGTCTGGCGATGAATATGCGAGAGCCAGCCGAATAGAGCATACAGGTCGCAGTGGTGGGTGGTATAGGGGCTTTGGTAACAAACGGATGGCACTGTGATAGACTGTATCCAGTTTGCTGAGTCGAGGAAGCTATTTTGTAGATGACATCACGAAGTTGAGGATTGGTAGGATAGTCAGTTTTACTCGGGTAAGTTTGGCGGCGTGAGTGAAGGAGGCTTTGTTGCGAAATAGAAAGCTGATTCTAGATTTGATTTTGGATTGGAGATGTTTTTAATATGAGTCTGGAAGGAGAGTTTACAGTCTAGCCAAACACCTAGGTATTTTTAGTTGTCCACATATTCTAGGTCAGAACTGTCCGTATTAAATTGGCCTTCGAAGACTTTAGAAAGGCAGGGCAGGATGGATATAGGTCTGTAACAGTTTGGGTCTAGAGTGTCACTCTCCTTTTGAAGAGGGGGATGACCGCTGCAGCTTTTCAATCTTTAGGATCTCGGGCGATTTGAAAAGAGGTTGAACAAACTGGTAATAGGGGTTGCAACAATTGCAGTGGATAGTTTTAGAAGAGGGTCCAGATTGTCTAGCTGATTTGTACTGGTCCAGGTTTTGCTCTTTCAGAACATCTGCTATCTGGATTTGGGTGAAGGAGAAGCTGGGGGAGTCTTGGGTAAGTAACTGCAGGGGGTGCGGAGCTGTTGCCAGGGGTTGGGGTGCCAGGAGGAAAGCATGAGCAACCGTAGAGAAATGCTTCTTGAAATGTTTGATTGTCATGGATTTACCGGTGATGACCGTGTTACCTCGCCTCAGTGCAGTGGGCAGCTGGGAGAGGTGCTCTTGTTCTCCATGGACTTTAGTGTCCCTGAACTTTTGGAGTTAGAGCTACAGGATGCAAATTTCTGTTTGAAAAAGCTAGCCTTTGCTTTCCTGACTGGATGCGTGTATTGGTTCCTGACTTCCCTGAACAGTTACATATTGCTGGGACTATTCAATGCTATTGCAGTCCACCACAGGATGTTTTGTGCTGGTCAAGGAAGTCAGGTCTGGAGTGAACCAAGGGCTATACCTGTTCTAAGTTCTACATTTTTTTAAAGGGGCATGCTTATTTAAGATGGTGAGGAAATTACTTTTAAAGAATGTCCAGGCATCCTCGACTGACGGGATGAGGTCAATATCCTTCCAAGATACCCAGGACCAGGTCAATTAGAAAAGGCCTGCTTGCAGAAGTGTTTTAGGGAGCATTTGACAGTGATGAGGGGTGGTCGTTTGACCGCGGACCCATAGCAGATGCAGGCAATGAGGCAGTGATTGCTTAGATCCTGATTGAAAACAGCAGAGGTGTATTTGGAGGACAAGTTGGTCAGGATAATATCTATGAGGGTGCCCATGTTTACGGATTTAGGGTTGTACCTGGTGGGTTTCTCATCATTTGTGTGAGCTTGAGGGCATCTAGCTTAGATTGTAGGACTGCTGGGGGTGTTAAGCATATCCCAATGTAGGTCACCTAACAGAACGAACTCCGAAGATAGATGGGGGGGGGGACAATCAATTCACATATGGTGTCTAGGGCACAGCTGGGAGCTGAGGTGGGATATGTAGTGGCAATAGTGAGAGACTTATTTCTGCAGAGATTAATTTTTCAAATTAGAAACTCGGATCTGTTTGGGCATAGACCTGGAAAGTATGACAGAACTTTGGTAAGCTCCCTCAGCAGTAGATGCAACTCCTCCCCCTTTGGCAGTTCTATCTTGACGGAAAATGTTGTAGTTGGGTATGGAAATCTCTGTTTTTTTGGTGGCCTTCCTAAACCAGGATTCGGACACGGCAAGGATGAAGATCAAGTGTTGGAAATCCCGTGTCTGTTCTGTCCTGAAAGAAGAGCTGGAAAAGTCTTCTGATTTGTGTTGTGTATCACGTTATGTAATATTTTCACTTTTTGCAATCGACAATCAAAACTAGGTGAAGGTAATTTTGTTTTGAAGAATGTTTGAAACCAGACATGTTGAATCATCCGATTTCACACTGGCACATTTTGTAATTTCAAGCCAAGGAAAGTAAATTTGATTACAAAGATCTCGAATAGGTAATGGTAGATTTAACACCCAGGCTAGGGTAGGACTGCACGATATGGGCCAAAAACTCAATGCAAATTATTTATTTTCTTACCAAGTATTGGGAGTGCGATTGACTTGCATTATAGATCAAAACACTTGAACTGTTTTAAATCATAGAAGTATAATAATTTATAGTAAGAAAGGCAAAGTGGAAGGCGGGATCGTTCTTGTTTTTGACCTAACCTTGCCTTTGACCTAACAGAACAACATGCAAACTTCTAGTGAATTTAACAGCGAGAAGGATGGAACTGCTGCGTTTGAGTGGCAGGGGCTTGAGCTGGTGTGGAAAGCAGCCGCAGAAGAGACGACAAACTGACCCAACTATTAAAAACTGACGCTACACACGGCTGAGTGGCGTTCTCAAAATATTTATTGCGATATGGATATTGCACATGTCAATATTGTGATTTAGATGGAGAATGTGAATTTAGATTTAGATGTAGGGTAGCCTAGTGGTTAGAGCGTTGGACTAGGAACCGGAAGGTTGCAAGTTCAAATCCCCGAGCTGACAAATCTGTCGTTCTGCCCCTGAACAAGGCAGTTAACCCACTGTTCCCAGGCCGTCATTGAAAATAAGAATGTGTTCTTAACTGACTTGCCTGGTTAAATAAAGGTAAAATAAATAAAACATTTAAAAAATGTGAATTAGATGGAGAATGTGGATTTAAATTTAGATGTGAATTGGATGGAGAATGTGAATTTAGATGTGAATTTAGATTTAGATGTGAATTAGATGGAGAATGTGTATTTAGATGTAAATTAGATGGAGAATGTGAATTTCGATTTAATGTGAATTATATGGAGAATATTAATTTAGATTTAGATGTGAATTAGATGAAGAATGTGGATTTAGATGTGAAATAGATGGAGAATGTGGATTTAGATGTGAATTAGATGGATTGTGCAGCTCTATCATGGCCTACCCAAAATGTGGCCATTTTTAGTTTAAAATTTCCTCTCTTCTCTATCAGCCCCTCGGCAGGCAGAAGGAACGTTGTATCACTTCAATCTCACCTAGCTTCTTCTATGCCGCTTTTTGTAGGCTGCTGAATGTCTCAGTATAATTCTTTACAGTGTGAGTGAGTATGGAGGCATGTGGTTCTGCCTTGAATGTGTGCGGCATTAGACTTGTGTACATGGCTGCTTTGTGCGTGTTAGCATTGTGTTAGCATTGTGCAGTGTGCACACTCTTTTTGCATGCTTGGCCTTTGTGTGTTTGTTCTGTATTGGGCAAGCACCTGTTGTGCCAGTACTGGCTACTGGCCCCTTCATATGTACTGGAATGGGTCGGTGTGTGTGTGTGTGTGTGTGTGTGTGTGTGTGTGTGTGTGTGTGAGAGAGAGAGCACTAGTGACTCCCAAGTCCGGCATCAGAGTGTATTTGCCAGCCCCAGCAGTCCTATAGCCCCGTGCCTCTTCTGACAGATGAAACAGTCCGTTCAAAGAGGCTGCCGTCTGCTTACGCCTTCAAAGGCCCTTTTTACTGTCTGGTTGGTTTCATTCCGGCCTCTGTTGTGGAGGGGGGCTACAACCCGGTAGGGCACTAACAGGTGTGTGCTCAGTCTGGATAGGAGACGGACTGTGTGTCAGTAGTCCTATGTGTTTGAACTAGCCTAAATGTGGACGTGCATGTCAGGGCTTTTACATTTCTGCGTCAGAGGGTTGCATGTGTCCGTACTTTAATGTGTGGACGTGTTGGTGTGCACGTGGGTGTTCATCTCGGTTGTCTCTGTGTGGGGGAGGTTTAGTAACATCTAAACCTCTGACGCAATGTATCACTCTGAGTAGGACCCATATCAGTCTCTCACTATTATCACTAACCACTACCTCTCTCTCCCCTCACTAACCACTACCTCTCTCTCTCCTCACTATTATCACTAACCACTACCTCTCTCTCCCCTCACTATTATCACTAACCACTACCTCTCTCTCCCCTCACTATTATCACTAACCACTACCTCTCTCTCCCTCACTATTATCACTAACCACTACCTCTCTCTCTCTCTCTCTCTCCTCTCTCACTATTATCACTAACCACTACCTCTCTCTCACCTCACTATTATCACTAACCACTACCTCTCTCTCCCCTCACTATTATCACTAACCACTACCTCTCTCTCCTCACTATTATCACTAACCACTACCTCTCTCTCCCCTCACTATTATCACTCACCACTACCTCTCTCTCACTATTATCACTAGCCACTACCTCTCTCTCTCCTCACTATTATCACTAACCACTACCTCTCTCTCTCCTCACTATTATCACTAACCACTACCTCTCTCTCTCCTCACTATTATCACTAACCACTACCTCTCTCTCTCCTCACTATTATCACTAACCACTACCTCTCTCTCTCTCCTCACTACTATCTCACTATTATCACTAACCACTATCTCTCTCTCTCTCCCCTCACTACTATCTCACTATTATCACTAACCACTATCTCTCTCTCTCTCTCCCCTCACTATTATCACTAACCACTATCTCTCTCTCTCCTCACTATTATCACTAACCACTACCTCTCTCTCTCCTCACTATTATCACTAACCACTACCTCTCTCTCTCTCTCCCCTCACTATTATCACTAACCACTACCTCTCTCTCTCTCTCCCCTCACTATTATCACTAACCACTACCTCTCTCTCACTATTATCACTAACCATTACCTCTCTCTCTCCTCACTATTATCACTAACCACTACCTCTCTCTCTCCCCTCACTATTATCACTAACCACTATCTCTCTCTCTCTCCCCCTCACTATTATCACTAACCACTA
>NC_088213.1:12661527-12732473 GCF_036934945.1 Oncorhynchus masou masou | reverse complement strand
GAGCGCTGGAGAGGTAGGGTGAAGGGGCAGGGGTGAGGAGGGGGAGAGGCTGGAGAGGTAGGGTGAAGGGGCAGGGGTGAGGAGCGCTGGAGAGGTAGGGTGAAGGGGCAGGGGTGAGGAGCGCTGGAGAGGTAGGGTGAAGGGGCAGGGGTGAGGAGCGCTGGAGAGGTAGGGTGAAGGGGCAGGAGTGAGGAGCAGGAGTGAGGAGCTGGAGAGGTAGGGTGAAGGGGCAGGAGTGAGGAGCGCTGGAGAGGTAGGGTGAAGGAGCAGGAGTGAGGAGCGCTGGAGAGGTAGGGTGAAGGGGCAGGGGTGAGGAGCGCTGGAGAGGTAGGGTGAAGGGGCAGGGTGAGGAGCGCTGGAGAGGTAGGGTGAAGGGTCAGGGGTGAGGAGCGCTGGAGAGGTAGGATGAAGGGGCAGGGGTGAGGAGCGCTGGAGAGGTAGGGTGAAGTGGCAGGCGTGAGGAGCGCTGGAGATGTAGGGTGAAGTGGCAGGCGTGAGGAGCGCTGGAGAGGTAGGGTGAAGGGGCAGGGGTGAGGAGCGCTGGAGAGGTAGGGTGAAGGGTCAGGAGTGAGGAGCACTGGAGAGGTAGGGTGAAGGGCCAGGTGTGAGGAGCACTGGAGAGGTAGGGTGAAGGGTCAGGTGTGAGGAGTGCTGGAGAGGTAGGGTGAAGGGTCAGGTGTGAGGAGTGCTGGAGAGGTAGGGTGAAGGGTCAGGTGTGAGGAGCTCTGGAGAGGTAGGGTGAAGGGTCAGGTGTGAGGAGCACTGGAGAGGTAGGGTGAAGGGTCAGGCGTGAGGAGCTCTGGTCTGGGACAGTATAAGAGCCTATAGCAGCCTACTATTTAACAGAACTGAGTAGCCTAGATATGGCCAGCGACACCAGTCTATTCACTACTTACACACTGATATCCATGTCTGGGTCAGCAGAGACCATAGCTCTAAGACATCTATGCAACGTAAGCCCTGGTCTATTTGCATGTAGGCCAAGCATCAAAACGTACAATAGGCCAAGCATCAAAACGTACAGTAGTACAATAGGCCATTTAATTAAGTTCAACAAAAAAACGCTGCAGATGAGAAGATATCACCAAATGTGAACTCCACAATGTAACTATATGGAATATAGAGCACGGAGAAAAACTAAGGACTGCTGCTGTGGCAGCTTTGATTCTTCAGCAGAACACCAGAGTTCAGTGGAGAGTTGCCCAGAGCTACAGACAGAGCTACAGAGAGAGCTACAGACAGGGCTACAGACAGAGCTACAGGGAGAGCTACAGAGATACAGACAGAGCTACAGACAGAGACACAGACAGAGAGTTAGAGAAAGAGAGAGACACATACAGAGCTACAGACACAGACACAGACAGACACACAGACAGACAGAGAGTTAGAGAAAGAGAGAGACACATACAGAGCTAGACAGAAAGAGAGAGGGCAATCACACCAGCAAGATTAGTGACCTGTTGCCACAAGAAAAGGGCAACCAGTGAAGAACAAACACCATTGTAAACACAACCCATATTTATGTCTATTTATTTTCCCTTTCGTACTTTAACTATTTGCACATCATTACAACACTGTATATATACACATATGACATTTGAAATGTCCTTATTATTTGTGGAACTTTTGTAATGTTTACTGTCATTTTTTTTGTCTATTTCACTTTTGTTAATTATCTATTTCACTTGCTTTGGCAATGCAAACATACATTTCCCATGCCAGTAAAGCCCTTGAATAGAATTGAGAGAGAGATCAGACCTATGCCCTCCTGCCCACCCCATAATGCCCCCAGTCCAGCAAAGAGGGCTTCAACATGAAAGTCACACAGATGGCCTGAGGTCATCTGCCTTTGGCCTAAAGAGCAGGAACCTGGACATCACCAAAGAAATGAGAAATACAGACATAATCATCCTACAAGAATCATGGTATAGATGAGACGGACACACTGGTTGCCCTTCAGGTTACAGAGAGCTGATAGTCCCATCCACCAAACGACCAGGTGTGAAACAGGGAAGGGACTCAGGGGGTACGCTAATTTGGTAGAGAGCAGCCATAACTCACTCTATTAAATTGATCAAAACAAGAATATTTTACATTTGGCTAGAAATTCAAAAGTAAAGGATCTCAACAGAGAAATGTCCTCCTGTGTGCTACCTATATCTCCCCAATAGAATCCCCATACTTGAATGAAGACAGCTTCTACATCCTGGAGGCGGGAAATCAATAATTTCCCAGCCCAGGGACATGTACTAGTCTGTGGTGACCTAAATGACAGAACTGAACAAGAACCTGACACCCTCAGCACACAGGGAGACAAACACCTACCTGGAAGTGACAGCATTCCATCCCCCATGTGGCCCCGTAGGCACAACTACGACAACATAACCAACAGAAACAGGTCACAACTCCTGCAGCTTGGTCACACGCTGGGTCTGTACATAGTCAATGGTAGGATTCGAGGGGACTCCAATGGTAGGTACTAGAGGTCGACCAAATATGATTTTTCAACGCCGATACCGATTATTGGAGGACCAAAAAAAGCCGGTACGGATTATATTTTGGTTTCATCTGACCATATGACATTTTCCCACTCTCCTTCTGGATCATCCAAATGCTCTCTAGCAAACTTCAGACGGGCCTGGACATGTACTGGCTGAAGCAGGGGGACACGTCTGGCACTGCAGGATTTGAGTCCCTGGCGGCGTAGTGTGTTACTGATGGTAGGCTTTGTTACTTTGGTCCCAGCTCTCTGCAGGTCATTCACTAGGTCCCCCCGTGTGGTTCTGGGATTTTTGCTCACCGTTCTTATGATCATTTTGACCCCACGGGGTGAGATATTGCGTGGAGCCCCAGATCGAGGGAGATTATCAATGTTCTTGTATGTCTTCCATTGCCTAATAATTGCTCCCGCAGTTGATTTCTTCAAAACAAGCTGCTTACCTATTGCAGATTCAGTCTTCCCAGCCTGGTGCAGGTCTACAGTTTTGTTTCTGGTGTCCTTTGACAGCTCTTTGGTCTTGGTTATGGAGTTTGGAGTGTGACTGTTTGAGGTTGTGGACAGGTGTCTTTTATACTGATAACAAGTTCAAACAGGTGCCATTAATACAGGTAATGAGTGGAGGACAGAGGAGCCTCTTAAAGAAGAAGTTACAGGTCTGTGAGAGCTAGAAATCTTGCTTGTTTGTAGGTGACCAAATACTTATTATAATACTTACTTTTTTCCTCATTTTGTCTGTCATAGTTGAAGTGTACCTATGATGAAAATTACAGGCCTCATCTTTTTAAGTGGGAGAACTTGCACAATTGGTGGCTGACAATATTTTTTTGCCCCACTGTAGCTCTGTCTTGGCAGTAGTATTGAAGACCACTTTATCACTGAACTCAACCCAGAGTCTCTCAAAGTCAGTCCACTGACACCCCTATCAGACCACAGCGCAAAATAGCACTCTACTTGAACAGAGCAATACTCAATCAAAGCCAAAGGAACTGAATAATATTAAGAAATGCTATAGATGGAAGGGAAGTAGTGTGGAAACCTACCAAAAAACAATTAGGCAACAACAAATGAAATCCCTTGTAGACAACTTCCTGGACAAAACGTTCCACTGTAATAGTGAAGGTGTAAACTTGGTAGTGGAAAACCTAAACAGTATAGTTGACCTCTCAGCTTCACTATCAAATCTAGAAATGTCTAAAAGAAAACCTAAGAAAATTAACAACAATGACAAATGGTTTGATGAAGAATGCAAAAACCTAAGAAAGAAATGGAGAAACCTATCCAATCAAAAACACAGAGACCTAGAAAACCTGAGCCTACGCTTTTACTATGGCGAATCACTAAAACAATACAGAAATACACTACGGAAAAAGAAGGAACAGCACGTCAGAAATCAGCTCAATGTAATTGAAGAATCCATAGACTAACCACTTCTTGGAAAATTGGAAAACACTAAACAAAACGAAGAGTTGGTGCCCTCACACATTGACTCTGTACCACTACCACCTGTATATAGCCTCTCTACTGTAATTTTACTGTTTATGTTGTTTTTTTCTTTACTTATCTATTGTTCACCTAATACCAATTTTTATTAAAAAAGTCACTGTTGGTTAGGGCTTGTAAATAAGCATTTCACTGGAAGGTCTACACAAGGTTGTATTTGGCGCACATAGCCGAGTGGTGAGAGCGTTGGACTAGTAACCGGAAGGTTGCAAGTTCAAACCCCCGAACTGACAAGGTACCCATCTGTCGTTCTGCGCCTGAACAGGCAGTTAACCCACTGTTCCTAGGCCGTCATTGAAAACAAGAATTTGTTCTTAACTGACTTGCCTAGTTAAATAATGATAAAATAAAATAAAAAAATAAAAAACGTGACAATTGAAATGATTAAATATACAGACTCCAAATTACAATTGGCTACACATAAACTCTTTAACATCATCCTCAGCTCTGGCCTTTCCCCGGATATTTGGAACCAAGGACTGATCAACCCAATGTACAAAAGTGGAGACAAATTTGACCCTAATAACTAGAGTGGGATATGCGTCAACAGCAACCTTGGGAAAATCCTCTGTTTTTCATTAACAGCAGACCCGTACATTTCCTCAGTGAAAACAATGTACTGAGTAAATGTCAAATTGACTTTTTACCAAATTACCAAACGACAGACCACATATTCACCCTGCACACCCTAATTGACAAACAAACCAAAACAAAGGCAAAGTGTTCTTCTGCTTTGTTGATTTCAAAAAAGCTTGACTCAATTTGGCATGAGGATCTGCTATTCAAATTGATGGAAAGGTGTGTTGGGGGAAAAACATACGACATTATAAATCCATGTACACAAACAAGTGTGCGGTTAAAATGGGCAAACATTTATTCCCACAAGGCCGTGGGGTGAGACAAGGATGCAGCTTGAGCCCCACCCTGTTCAACATATATATCAACAATTTGGCAAGGGCACTAGAAAAGTCTAAAGCACCCGGCCTCACCCTACTAGAATCTAAAGTCAAATGTCTACTGTTTGCTGATGATCTGGTGCTTCTATCCCCAACCAAGGAGGGCCTACAGCAGCACCTAGATATTTTGCACAGATTCTGCCAGACCTGGGCTCTTGACAGTAAATCTCAGTAAGACAAAAATAATGGTGTCCCAAAAAGATCCAGTTGTCAGGACCACAAATACAAATGTAATTTAGACACAGTTATCCTAGAGCACACAAAAAACTATACACACCCCGGCCTGAACATCAGTGCCACAGGTAACTTCCACAAAGCTGTTAACGAGCTGAGAGACAAGGCAAGAAGGGCATTCTTTGCCATCAAAAGGAACATAAAATGTAACATACAAAGTAGGATCTGGCTAAAAATACTCAGGTATAGAACCCCTCGCCCTTTATGGTTGTGAGGTCTGAGGGTCCACTCACCAACCAAGACTTCACCAAATGGAGACTCAGCATGCAGAATTCTGCTAAAATATCCTCAGTGTACATCGTAAAAACACCAAATAATGCATGCAGAGCAGAATTAGGCTGATATCCACTAATTATCAAAATCCAGAATAAGAGCCGTTAAATTCTACAACTACCTAAAAGGAAGCGATTCCCAAACCTTCCATAACAAAGCCATCACCTACAGAGAAATGAACCTAGAGAAGTCCCCTAAACAAGCTGGTCAACAGAGCCCCAGGAGAGCAACACAATTAGACCCAACCAAATCACCAGAAAACAAAAAGATAATTACTGAGTAAAATCTGAGTAAACTAGAATGCTATTTGGAACTAAACAGAGAGTACACAGTGGCAGAATACCTGACCACAGTGACTGACCCAAAGTTATGGAATGCTTTGACTATGTACAGACTCAGTGAGCATAGCCTTGCTTTTGAGAAAGGCCACCGTAGGCAGGCTCAAGAGAAGACTGCCTATGTGCACTGAGTCTGTACATAGTCAAAGCTCTTATCCAGACTTAACACACAAAATGAGGTGGAAACTGATCTGCACCTCCTACCAAATGTATTAGAGACACATATTTCCCTCAGATTACACAGATCCACAAAGACTCCCATATCAAGAGAGAGAGGCAGGGAGGGTAGATTTAGAGTGGCGGGGAGAGGAGATTGAGTGAGGCAGGGAGAGGAGATTGAGTGAGGCAGGGAGCAAGAGAGAGCGGGGGAGGGGTAGAGAGAGGGAGGGAGAGACAGAGCAGGAGAAAAACTGCGAGGGGGAGGAAAGGAGATGAGAGAGACAGAAATAAAGAAAGGAAGAGGGAGGGAGCAGAAAAACAGAGTGAGGCAGAGAGAGAGAGGTAGTGGTTAGTGATAATAGTGAGGGGGAGAGAGAGAGGTAGTGGTTAGTGATAATAGTGAGGGGAGAGAGAGAGAGAGGTAGTGGTTAGTGATAATAGTGAGGGGAGAGAGAGAGAGAGAGAGATAGTGGTTAGTGATAATAGTGAGGGGAGAGAGAGAGAGATAGTGGTTAGTGATAATAGTGAGGGGAGAGAGAGAGGTAGTGGTTAGTGATAATAGTGAGGAGAGAGAGAGGTAATGGTTAGTGATAATAGTGAGAGAGAGGTAGTGGTTAGTGATAATAGTGAGGGGAGAGAGAGAGAGAGAGGTAGTGGTTAGTGATAATAGTGAGGGGAGAGAGAGAGAGAGGTAGTGGTTAGTGATAATAGTGAGGAGAGAGAGAGGTAGTGGTTAGTGATAATAGTGAGGAGAGAGAGAGATAGTGGTTAGTGATAATAGTGAGGGGAGAGAGAGAGAGATAGTGGTTAGTGATAATAGTGAGATAGTAGTGAGGGGAGAGAGAGAGAGAGATAGTGGTTAGTGATAATAGTGAGATAGTAGTGAGGAGAGAGAGAGAGGTAGTGGTTAGTGATAATAGTGAGGAGAGAGAGAGGTAGTGGTTAGTGATAATAGTGAGGAGAGAGAGAGGTAGTGGTTAGTGATAATAGTGAGGAGAGAGAGAGGTAGTGGTTAGTGATAATAGTGAGGAGAGAGAGAGGTAGTGGCTAGTGATAATAGTGAGAGAGAGGTAGTGGTGAGTGATAATAGTGAGGGGAGAGAGAGGTAGTGGTTAGTGATAATAGTGAGGAGAGAGAGGTAGTGGTTAGTGATAATAGTGAGGGGAGAGAGAGGTAGTGGTTAGTGATAATAGTGAGGTGAGAGAGAGGTAGTGGTTAGTGATAATAGTGAGGAGAGAGAGAGAGAGAGAGAGAGAGGTAGTGGTTAGTGATAATAGTGAGGAGAGAGAGAGGTAGTGGTTAGTGATAATAGTGAGGGGAGAGAGAGGTAGTGGTTAGTGATAATAGTGAGGGGAGAGAGGTAGTGGTTAGTGATAATAGTGAGGGGAGAGAGAGGTAGTGGTTAGTGATAATAGTGAGGGGAGAGAGAGGTAGTGGTTAGTGATAATAGTGAGAGACTGATATGGGTCCTACTCAGAGTGATACACTGCGTCAGAGGTTTAGATGTTACTAAACCTCCCCCACACAGAGACAACCGAGATGAACACCCACGTGCACACCAACACGTCCACACATTAAAGTACGGACACATGCAACCCTCTGACGCAGAAATGTAAAAGCCCTGACATGCACGTCCACATTTAGGCTAGTTCAAACACATAGGACTACTGACACACAGTCCGTCTCCTATCCAGACTGAGCACACACCTGTTAGTGCCCTACCGGGTTGTACCCCCCTCCACAACAGAGGCCGGAATGAAACCAACCAGACAGTAAAAAGGGCCTTTGAAGGCGTAAGCAGACGGCAGCCTCTTTGAACGGACTGTTTCATCTGTCAGAAGAGGCACGGGGCTATAGAACTGCTGGGGCTGGCAAATACACTCTGATGCCGGACTTGGGAGTCACTAGTGCTCTCACTCACACACACACACACACCGACCCATTCCAGTACATATGAAGGGGCCAGTAGCCAGTACTGGCACAACAGGTGCTTGCCCACTACAGAACAAACACACAAAGGCCAAGCATGCAAAAAGAGTGTGCACACTGCACAATGCTAACACAATGCTAACACAATGCTAACACGCACAAAGCAGCCATGTACACAAGTCTAATGCCGCACACATTCAAGGCAGAACCACATGCCTCCATACTCACTCACACTGTAAAGAATTATACTGAGACATTCAGCAGCCTACAAAAAGCGGGCATAGAAGAAGCTAGGTGAGATTGAAGTGATACAACGTTCCTTCTGCCTGCCGAGGGGCTGATAGAGAAGAGAGGAAATTTTAAACTAAAAATGGCCACATTTTGGGTAGGCCATGATAGAGCTGCACAATCCATCTAATTCACATCTAAATCCACATTCTCCATCTATTTCACATCTAAATCCACATTCTTCATCTAATTCACATCTAAATCTAAATTAATATTCTCCATATAATTCACATTAAATCGAAATTCACATTCTCCATCTAATTCACATCTAAATACACATTCTCCATCTAATTCACATCTAAATCTAAATTCACATCTAAATTCACATTCTCCATCCAATTCACATCTAAATTTAAATCCACATTCTCCATCTAATTCACATTTTAAATTTTTTATTTATTTTACCTTTATTTAACCAGGCAAGTCAGTGACGGCCTAGGAACAGTGGGTTAACTGCCTGTTCAGGGGCAGAACGACAGATTTGTCAGCTCGGGGATTTGAACTTGCAACCTTCCGGTTCCTAGTCCAACGCTCTAACCACTAGGCTACCCTACATCCAAATCTAAATTCACATTCTCCATCTAAATCACAATATTGACATGTGCAATATCCATATCGCAATGAATATTTTGAGAACGCCACTCAGCCGTGTGTAGCGTCAGTTTTTAATAGTTGGGTCAGTTTGTCGTCTCTCTTCCTGCGGCTGCTTTCCACACCAAGCTCCGCCCCCTGCCACTCAAACGCAGCAGTTCCATCCTTCTCGCTGTTAAATTCACTAGAAGTTTGCATGTTGTTCTGTTAGGTCAAAGGCAAGGTTAGGTCAAAAACAAGAACGATCCCGCCTTCCACTTCTTACTATAAATTATTATACTTCTATGATTTAAAACAGTTCAAGTGTTTTGATCTATAATGCAAGTCAATCGCACTCCCAATACTTGGTAAGAAAATAAATAATTTGCATTGAGTTTTTTTGGCCCATATCGTGCAGTCCTACCCTAGCCTGGGTGTTAAATCTACCATTACCTATTCGAGATCTTTGTAATCAAATTTGCACTTTCCTTGGCTTGAAATTACAAAATGTGCCAGTGTGAAATCGGATGATTCAACATGTCTGGTTTTCAAAACATTCTTCAAACAAAATTACCTTCACCTAGTTTTGATTGTCGATTGCTCGAAAAAGTGAAAATATTACATAACGTGATACACAACACAAATCAGAAGACTTTTCCAGCTCTTCTTTCAGGACAGAACAGACACGGGATTTCCAACACTTGATCTTCATCCTTGCCGTGTCCGAATCCTGGTTTAGGAAGGCCACCAAAAAACAGAGATTTCCATACCCAACTACAACATTTTCCGTCAAGATAGAACTGCCAAAGGGGGAGGAGTTGCAATCTACTGCTGAGGGAGCTTGCAAAGTTCTGTCATACTTTCCAGGTCTATGCCCAAACAGATCCGAGTTTCTAATTTGAAAAATTAATCTCTGCAGAAATAAGTCTCTCACTGTTGCCACTTGTTATTGACCCCCCTCAGCTCCCAGCTGTGCCCTAGACACCATATGTGAATTGATTGTCCCCCCCCATCTATCTTCGGAGTTCGTTCTGTTAGGTGACCTACATTGGGATATGCTTAACACCCCAGCAGTCCTACAATCTAAGCTAGATGCCCTCAAGCTCACACAAATGATGAAGAAACCCACCAGGTACAACCCTAAATCCGTAAACATGGGCACCCTCATAGATATTATCCTGACCAACTTGTCCTCCAAATACACCTCTGCTGTTTTCAATCAGGATCTCAGCGATCACTGCCTCATTGCCTGCATCTGCTATGGGTCCGCGGTCAAACGACCACCCCTCATCACTGTCAAATGCTCCCTAAAACACTTCTGCAAGCAGGCCTTTCTAATTGACCTGGTCCGGGTATCTTGGAAGGATATTGACCTCATCCCGTCAGTCGAGGATGCCTGGACATTCTTTAAAAGTAATTTCCTCACCATCTTAAATAAGCATGCCCCTTTAAAAAAATGTAGAACTTAGAACAGGTATAGCCCTTGGTTCACTCCAGACCTGACTTCCCTTGACCAGCACAAAAACATCCTGTGGTGGACTGCAATAGCATTGAATAGTCCCAGCAATATGTAACTGTTCAGGGAAGTCAGGAACCAATACACGCATCCAGTCAGGAAAGCAAAGGCTAGCTTTTTCAAACAGAAATTTGCATCCTGTAGCTCTAACTCCAAAAAGTTCAGGGACACTAAAGTCCATGGAGAACAAGAGCACCTCTCCCAGCTGCCCACTGCACTGAGGCGAGGTAACACGGTCATCACCGATAAATCCATGACAATCAAACATTTCAAGAAGCATTTCTCTACGGTTGCCCATGCTTTCCTCCTGGCTACCCCAACCCCTGGCAACAGCTCCGCACCCCCTGCAGTTACTTACCCAAGACTCCCCAGCTTCTCCTTCACCCAAATCCAGATAGCAGATGTTCTGAAAGAGCTGCAAAACCTGGACCAGTACAAATCAGCTAGACAATCTGGACCCTCTCTTTCTAAAACTATCCACTGCAATTGTTGCAACCCCTATTACCAGTTTGTTCAACCTCTCTTTCAAATCGCCCGAGATCCCTAAAGATTGAAAAGCTGCCGCGGTCATCCCCCTCTTCAAAAGGAGTGACACTCTAGACCCAAACTGTTACAGACCTATATCCATCCTGCCCTGCCTTTCTAAAGTCTTCGAAGGCCAATTTAATACGGACAGTTCTGACCTAGAATATGTGGACAACTAAAAATACCTAGGTGTTTGGCTAGACTGTAAACTCTCCTTCCAGACTCATATTAAACATCTCCAATCCAAAATCAAATCTAGAATCAGCTTTCTATTTCGCAACAAAGCCTCCTTCACTCACGCCGCCAAACTTACCCGAGTAAAACTGACTATCCTACCAATCCTCAACTTCGGCGATGTCATCTACAAAATAGCTTCCTCGACTCAGCAAACTGGATACAGTCTATCACAGTGCCATCCGTTTTGTTACCAAAGCCCCTTATACCACCCACCACTGCGACCTGTATGCTCTATTCGGCTGGCTCTCGCTACATATTCATCGCCAGACCCACTGGCTCCAAGTCATCTATATGTCTATGCTTGGTAAAGCTCCGCCTTACCTCAGCTCACTGGTCACGATAACAACACCCACCCGTAGCACGAGCTCCAGCAAGTATATCTCACTAGTCATCCCCAAAGCCAACACCACCTTTGTCCGCCCTTCCTTCCAGTTCTCTGCTGCCAGTGACTGGAACGAATTGCAAAAAAAAATCACTGAAGCTGGAGACTTACATTTCCCTCACTAACTTTAAACATCAGCTATCTGAGCAGCTAACCGATCGCTGCAGCTGTACATAGTTCCAGAAAAGACCCAAAATCCCTCCATCAGTGTAATCTAGAGTTTAGCTGTGTTCTGTGGTCCACAACTTCAGGATGACCTTTGCCCAAACTCTAACCCAGCTGGACAGCCAGAGACATGGAGGGATTAATGCATCCACACTACATCAGAAACACACACTGCACATCTCCTTGTCTGTTTTATACCGGGTGTCTTACTGGCTAACAGAGATGCAGCTCCTCATTTCTAGCTGGGTGACTGGGAGATGAAACTGATTATGGCCTGCCAGACGGCACAGCTCTGCAGTGTGGGAGTGTGTGCTGTTATGGATGTGTGTGTGTGGCTGTTGTGGGGGTGGACTCTACCTGCCCATTATATAAAGCTCTGCTACAGAGAGTAGAGCTTTAGTCTGTGTACCAGCATCCCCCCCCACTCCATCCTCATCCTCCCTCCCCCTCCCACTATCCATCCTCCCATCTCTCAGCCTTCCAGATCCACTGGCTTGAGATCAACTCTGAAAATACCTCATTTCATTGTGCTCTCTGGGCATATTACACAGGCAGAGCACGTTACTGTCTCAGGAGGAAGGAGCTAGCTACAGGAGAGACAGAGCACATTACTGTCTCGGGAGAAAGGAGCTAGCTACAGGAGAGACAGAGCACGTTACTGTCTCAGGAGGAATGAGCTAGCTACAGGAGAGACAGAGCACGTTACTGTCTCAGGAGAAAGGAGCTAGCTACAGGAGAGACAGAGCATGTTACTGTCTCAGGAGAAAGGAGCTAGCTACAGGAGAGACAGAGCACGTTACTGTCTCAGGAGGAATGAGCTAGCTACAGGAGAGACAGAGGACGTTACTGTCTCAGGAGAAAGGAGCTAGCTACAGGAGAGACAGAGCATGTTACTGTCTCAGGAGAAAGGAACTAGCTACAGGAGAGACAGAGCATGTTACTGTCTCAGGAGGAAGGAACTAGCTACGGGAGGAAGGAACTAGCTACAGGAGAGACAGAGCACGTTACTGTCTCAGGAGGAAGGAGCTAGCTACGGGAGAAAGGAACTAGCTGCAGGAGAGACAGAGCATGTTACTGTCTCAGGAGGAAGGAACTAGCTACGGGAGAAAGGAACTAGCTACAGGAGAGACAGAGCATGTTACTGTCTCAGGAGAAAGGAACTAGCTACAGAAGAGACAGAGCATGTTAATGTCTCAGGAGGAAGGAACTAGCTACAGGAGAAAGGAACTAGCTACAGGAGAGACAGAGCATGTTACTGTCTCAGGAGAGAAAGGAACTACTAGATACAGGAGAAAGGAACTAGCTACAGGAAAGACAGAGCACGTTACTGTCTCAGGAGGAAGGAGCTAGCTACAGGAGAAAGGAACTAGCTACAGGAGAGACAGAGCATGTTACTGTCTCAGGAGGAAGGAGTTGGCTACAGGAGAGACAGAGCAAGTTACTGTCTCAGGAGAAAGGAACTAGCTACAGGAGAGACAGAGCATGTTACTGTCTCAGGAGGAAGGAACTAGCTACGGGAGAAAGGAACTAGCTACAGGAGAGACAGAGCATGTTACTGTCTCAGGAGAAAGGAACTAGCTACAGGAAAGACAGAGCATGTTAATGTCTCAGGAGGAAGGAACTAGCTACAGGAGAAAGGAACTAGCTACAGGAGAGACAGAGCATGTTACTGTCTCAGGAGGAAGGAGCTAGCTACAGGAGGAAGGAGCTAGCTACAGGAGAGACAGAGCAAGTTACTGTCTCAGGAGAAAGGAACTAGCTACAGGAGAGACAGAGCATGTTACTGTCTCAGGAGGAAGGAACTAGCTACGGGAGAAAGGAACTAGCTACAGGAGAGACAGAGCATGTTACTGTCTCAGGAGAAAGGAACTAGCTACAGGAGAAAGGAACTAGCTACAGGAGAGACAGAGCATGTTACTGTCTCAGGAGGAAGGAACTACTAGATACAGGAGAAAGGAACTAGCTACAGGAAAGACAGAGCACGTTACTGTCTCAGGAGGAAGGAGCTAGCTACAGGAGAGACAGAGCATGTTACTGTCTCAGGAGGAAGGAACTAGCTACGGGAGAAAGGAACTAGCTACAGGAGAGACAGAGCATGTTACTGTCTCAGGAGAAAGGAACTAGCTACAGGAGAGACAGAGCATGTTACTGTCTCAGGAGGAAGGAACTAGCTACAGGAGAAAGGAACTTGCTACAGGAAAGACAGAGCACGTTACTGTCTCAGGAGGAAGGAACTAGCTACAGGAGAAAGGAACTAGCTACAGGAAAGACAGAGCACGTTACTGTCTCAGGAGGAAGGAACTAGCTACAGGAGAATGGAACTAGCTACAGGAGAGACAGAGCATGTTACTGTCTCAGGAGGAAGGAGCTAGCTACAGGAGAGAAGAGACTAGTACTTCTACTACATCTACCAGGACAGTATGGAGACTTAAGGGAGGAGGATATTTCACATTTTCCTTTGAAGGATGTGGTTCAGACAGGACATACCTAGACTGTAGCCTACGTCTGGCAGAAAGCCAGGTGTGCCACTTTGCCCCGGGCAACAAAGGTTTGGTCCCAGCATGCCCACAGGCAGGGCTGATTTCTCAACCCCCGGCTAGACTGAGCAGCACAATGCAAGTCCAGACTTTGCCACGACCATGTTGTTTTTAACCTGAAACCAAAAGAGTGGAGTCAATGCTGCAAGTGTAATGCTAGTGTAATGTCAGTGTACAGATTGCGGTCAGTGTACAGGTTGCTGCTAGTGTAATGTCAGTGTACAGGTTGCTGCCAGTGTACAGGTTGCTGCTAGTGTAATGTCAGTGTACAGGTTGCTGCTAGTGTAATGTCAGTGTACAGGTTGCTGCTAGTGTAATGCCAGTGTACAGGTTGCTGCTAGTGTAATGCCAGTGTACAGGTTGCTGCCAGTGTACAGGTTGCTGCTAGTGTAATGCTAGTGTACAGGTTGCTGTCAGTGTACAGGTTGCTGCTAGTGTAATGCCAGTGTACAGGTTGCTGCTAGTGTAATGCCAGTGTACAGGTTGCTGCCAGTGTAATGTCAGTGTACAGGTTGCTGCTAGTGTACAGGTTGCTGTCAGTGTACAGGTTGCTGCTAGTGTAATGCCAGTGTACAGGTTGCTGCTAGTGTAATGTCAGTGTACAGGTTGCTGCCAGTGTACAGGTTGCTTCTAGTGTAATGCCAGTGTACAGGTTGCTTCTAGTGTAATGCCAGTGTACAGGTTGTTGCTATTATAATGCCAGTGTACAGGTTGCTGCTAGTGTAATGCCAGTGTACAGGTTGCTTCTAGTATAATGCCAGTGTACAGGTTGCTGCTAGTGTAATGCTAGTGTACAGGTTGCTGCTAGTGTAATGCCAGTGTACAGGTTGCTGCTAGTGTAATGCCAGTGTACAGGTTGCTGCTAGTGTAATGCCAGTGTACAGGTTGCTGCTAGTGTAATATCAGTGTACAGGTTGCTGCTAGTATAATGCCAGTGTACAGGTTGCTGCTAGTGTAATGCCAGTGTACAGGTTGCTGCTAGTGTAATGCCAGTGTACAGGTTGCTGCCAGTGTAATGTCAGTGTACAGGTTGCTGCTAGTGTACAGGTTGCTGTCAATGTACAGGTTGCTGCTAGTGTAATGCCAGTGTACAGGTTGCTGCTAGTGTAATATCAGTGTACAGGTTGCTGCCAGTGTACAGGTTGCTTCTAGTGTAATGCCAGTGTACAGGTTGCTTCTAGTGTAATGCCAGTGTACAGGTTGCTGCTATTATAATGCCAGTGTACAGGTTGCTGCTAGTGTAATGCCAGTGTACAGGTTGCTTCTAGTATAATGCCAGTGTACAGGTTGCTGCTAGTGTAATGCTAGTGTACAGGTTGCTGCTAGTGTAATGCCAGTGTACAGGTTGCTGCTAGTGTAATGCCAGTGTACAGGTTGCTGCTAGTGTAATGCTACTGTACAGGTTGCTGCTAGTGTAATGCCAGTGTACTGGTTGCTGCTAGTGTAATGCTAGTGTACAGGTTGCTGCTAGGGTACAGGTTGCTGCTAGTGTACAGGTTGCTGCTAGTGTAATGCCAGTGTACAGGTTGCTTCTAGTGTAATGCCAGTGTACAGGTTGCTGCTAGTGTAATGCCAGTGTACAGGTTGCTGCTAGTGTAATGCCAGTGTACAGGTTGCTGCTAGTGTAATGCCAGTGTACAGGTTGCTGCTAGTGTAATGTCAGTGTACAGGTTGCTGCTAGTGTAATGTCAGTGTACAGGTTGCTGCTAGTGTAATGCAATGCCAGTGTACAGGTTGCTGCTAGTGTAATGCCAGTGTACAGGTTGCTGCTAGTGTAATGTCAGTGTACAGGTTGCTGCTAGTGTAATGCAATGCCAGTGTACAGGTTGCTGCTAGTGTAATACCAGTGTACAGGTTGCTGCTAGTGTAATGCCAGTGTACAGGTTGCTGCTAGTGTAATGCCAGTGTACAGGTTGCTGCTAGTGTAATGCTACTGTACAGGTTGCTGCTAGTGTAATGCCAGTGTACTGGTTGCTGCTAGTGTAATGCTAGTGTACAGGTTGCTGCTAGGGTACAGGTTGCTGCTAGTGTACAGGTTGCTGCTAGTGTAATGTCAGTGTACAGGTTGCTTCTAGTATAATGCCAGTGTACAGGTTGCTGCTAGTGTAATGCCAGTGTACAGGTTGCTGCTAGTGTAATGCCAGTGTACAGGTTGCTGCTAGTGTAATGCCAGTGTACAGGTTGCTGCTAGTGTACAGGTTGCTGCTAGTGTAATGCTAGTGTACAGGTTGCTGCTAGTGTAATGCTAGTGTACAGGTTGCTGCTAGTGTACAGGTTGCTGCTAGTGTAATGCTAGTGTACAGGTTGCTGCTAGTGTAATGCTATTGTACAGGTTGCTGCTAGGCTACAGGTTGCTGCTAGTGTACAGGTTGCTGCTAGTGTAATGCTAGTGTACAGGTTGCTGCTAGTGTAATGCCAGTGTACAGGTTGCTGCTAGTGTAATGTCAGTGTACAGGTTGCTGCTAGTGTAATGTCAGTGTACAGGTTGCTGCTAGTGTAATGCAATGCCAGTGTACAGGTTGCTGCTAGTGTAATGTCAGTGTACAGGTTGCTGCTAGTGTAATGTCAGTGTACAGGTTGCTGCTAGTGTAATGCAATGCCAGTGTACAGGTTGCTGCTAGTGTAATACCAGTGTACAGGTTGCTGCTAGTGTAATGCCAGTGTACAGGTTGCTGCTAGTGTAATGTCAGTGTACAGGTTGCTGCTAGTGTAATGCCAGTGTACAGGTTGCTGCCAGTGTAATAACAGTGTACAGGTTGCTGTCAGTGTACAGGTTGCTGCTAGTGTAATGCTAGTGTACAGGTTGCTGCTAGTGTACAGGTTGCTGCTAGTGTAATGTCAGTGTACAGGTTGCTGCTAGTGTAATACCAGTGTACAGGTTGCTGCCAGTGTACAGGTTGCTGCTAGTGTAATGTCAGTGTACAGGTTGCCGCTAGTGTAATGCCAGTGTACAGGTTGCTGCCAGTGTACAGGTTGCTGCCAGTGTAATGTCAGTGTACAGGTTGCTGCTAGTGTAATGCTAGTGTACAGGTTGCTTTCAGTGTACAGGTTGCTGCTAGTGTAATGCCAGTGTACAGGTTGCTGCTAGTGTAATGCTAGTGTACAGGTTGCTGCTAGTGTACAGGTTGCTGCTAGTGTAATGCTAGTTTACAGGTTGCTGCTAGTGTAATGCTAGTGTACAGGTTGCTGCTAGTGTAATGCCAGTGTACAGGTTGCTGCTAGTGTACAGGTTGCTGCTAGTGTAATGCTAGTGTACAGGTTGCTGCTAGTGTAATGCTAGTGTACAGGTTGCTGCTAGTGTAATGCTAGTGTACAGGTTGCTGCTAGTGTAATGCCAGTGTACAGGTTGCTGCTAGTGTAATGCCAGTGTACAGGTTGCTGCTAGTGTACAGGTTGCTGCTAGTGTAATGCTAGTGTACAGGTTGCTGCTTTGTCTGTGTACACAACCCACTCACATAAATAACTTCCCAGCAACACAGGAAACCACCTGCTGGATTGTGCCTGACCTCTCCCTCGACCTTGGCCTCAATCATCCACAGAGGAAGGGAGAGAATGAAAGAGGTTGAGGGAGGCAGAGAGAGAGATGGTGTGGTAGGTGAAACTATCAGAGAGAGAGAGTGAGAGGAGGCAGAGAGCAGGCAGAGAGAGAGACACAGAGAGAGACAGAGAGAGACGGTATGGTAGGTGAAACTATCAGAGAGAGAGAGTGAGAGGAGGCAGAGAGCAGGCAGAGAGAGAGACACAGAGAGAGACAGAGAGAGACGGTATGGTAGGTGAAACTATCAGAGAGAGAGAGACACAGACTCAGTGAGCAGTCTGGCTATAGAGACTGGTTGTCACAGATAAACCTGGCTGCCCAGAGAGGACAGGCTGTGCTCACTCTGCTCCAGGGGAGAGGTAGAGACAGAGCTGCATTTCCTACTACACTGTGACAAATACTCAGACCAAAGAGAATATTTCTTTCCCAAAATTATAAGTCAATACAAAGAATTTGAAACTATAAAAGATGAAGAAAAAATCCAATATTTATTGGGTGAAAAGCCTGCCACAACCTGAGGGACAGCCAGTGAAAAGTGCAAAGTAATGTCGATAATATTTCCCATCTTGTTTGGTTTTGTCTTTCATACCAGGTCATGTGTCTTCTCAGTCATGTTGACACTGGTCTACTACCATTGCTTTAATGTATTGTTGTTCTCATTAATATTGTTGTTGTAGTTGTTGTTAATGGTAATTCCATGTCCACTACTACTATTATTATTGCTGGTAGTCCCACCATTTATTTATATATAACTATATACTTTTATTGTATTTTTCGATATGTATACTTTGACAATGTAAGTAATAATGAATTTACCATGTCAATAAAGTCAATTGAATTGAGAGAGAGACGGTGTGGTAGGTGAAACTATCAGAGAGAGAGAGAGAGAGAGACAGAAAGAGAAAGAAAGAGAGAAAGAAAGAGAGAAAGAAAGAGAAAGAAAGACAGAGATATGGTGTGGTAGATGAAACTATCAGAGAGAGAGAGAGAGATGGCGTGGTAGGTGAAACTATCAGAGAGAGAGATGGCGTGGTAGGTGAAACTATCAGAGAGAGAGAGAGAGATGGCGTGGTAGGTGAAACTATCAGAGAGAGAGAGAGAGATGGCGTGGTAGGTGAAACTATCAGAGAGAGAGAGAGAGAGAGATGGCGTGGTAGGTGAAACTATCAGAGAGAGAGAGATGGCGTGGTAGGTGAAACTATCAGAGAGAGAGAGAGAGATGGCGTGGTAGGTGAAACTATCAGAGAGAGAGAGAGAGATGGCGTGGTAGGTGAAACTATCAGAGAGAGAGCGAGAGAGAGACAGAAAGAGAAAGAAAGAGAGAAAGAAAGAGAGAAAGAAAGAGAAAGAAAGACAGAGATATGGTGTGGTAGATGAAACTATCAGAGAGAGAGAGAGAGATGGCGTGGTAGGTGAAACTATCAGAGAGAGAGAGAGATGGCGTGGTAGGTGAAACTATCAGAGAGAGAGAGAGAGATGGCGTGGTAGGTGAAACTATCAGAGAGAGAGAGAGATGGCGTGGTAGGTGAAACTATCAGAGAGAGAGAGAGAGATGGCGTGGTAGGTGAAACTATCAGAGAGAGAGAGAGATGGCGTGGTAGGTGAAACTATCAGAGAGAGAGAGAGAGAGAGATGGCGTGGTAGGTGAAACTATCAGAGAGAGAGAGAGATGGCGTGGTAGGTGAAACTATCAGAGAGAGAGAGAAGAGATGGCGTGGTAGGTGAAACTATCAGAGAGAGAGAGAGATGGCGTGGTAGGTGAAACTATCAGAGAGAGAGAGAGAGAGATGGCGTGGTAGGTGAAACTATCAGAGAGAGAGAGAGAGAGATGGCGTGGTAGGTGAAACTATCAGAGAGAGAGAGAGAGAGATGGCGTGGTAGGTGAAACTATCAGAGAGAGAGAGAGATGGCGTGGTAGGTGAAACTATCAGAGAGAGAGAGAGAGAGACGTGGTAGGTGAAACTATCAGAGAGAGAGAGATGGCGTGGTAGGTGAAACTATCAGAGAGAGAGAGATGGCGTGGTAGGTGAAACTATCAGAGAGAGAGAGAGAGAGAGATGGCGTGGTAGGTGAAACTATCAGAGAGAGAGAGAGAAGATGGCGTGGTAGGTGAAACTATCAGAGAGAGAGAGAGAGATGGCGTGGTAGGTGAAACTATCAGAGAGAGAGAGAGATGGCGTGGTAGGTGAAACTATCAGAGAGAGAGCGAGAGAGAGACAGAAAGAGAAAGAAAGAGAGAAAGAAAGAGAGAAAGAAAGAGAAAGAAAGACAGAGATATGGTGTGGTAGATGAAACTATCAGAGAGAGAGAGAGAGATGGCGTGGTAGGTGAAACTATCAGAGAGAGAGAGAGAGAGATGGCGTGGTAGGTGAAACTATCAGAGAGAGAGAGAGAGATGGCGTGGTAGGTGAAACTATCAGAGAGAGAGAGAGATGGCGTGGTAGGTGAAACTATCAGAGAGAGAGAGAGAGATGGCGTGGTATGTGAAACTATCAGAGAGAGAGAGACTTTTAGATGGCATGGTAGGTGAAACTATCAGAGAGAGAGAGAGAGATGGCGTGGTAGGTGAAACTATCAGAGAGAGAGAGAGATGGCGTGGTAGGTGAAACTATCAGAGAGAGAGAGAGAGATGGCGTGGTATGTGAAACTATCAGAGAGAGAGATGGCGTGGTATGTGAAACTATCAGAGAGAGAGAGAGATGGCGTGGTAGGTGAAACTATCAGAGAGAGAGAGAGAGATGGCGTGGTAGGTGAAACTATCAGAGAGAGAGAGAGAGAGATGGCGTGGTAGGTGAAACTATCAGAGAGAGAGAGAGAGATGGCGTGGTAGGTGAAACTATCAGAGAGAGAGAGATGGCGTGGTAGGTGAAACTATCAGAGAGAGAGAGAGAGATGGCGTGGTAGGTGAAACTATCAGAGAGAGAGAGAGAGATGGCGTGGTAGGTGAAACTATCAGAGAGAGAGAGAGAGATGGCGTGGTAGGTGAAACTATCAGAGAGAGAGAGAGAGATGGCGTGGTAGGTGAAACTATCAGAGAGAGAGAGAGATGGCGTGGTAGGTGAAACTATCAGAGAGAGAGAGAGAGATGGCGTGGTAGGTGAAACTATCAGAGAGAGAGAGAGAGGGACGGTGTATAGGTGAAACTATCAGAGAGAGAGAGATGGTGTGGTTGGTGAAACTGGGCTTTCCCCGACCCACTGGGCTTTCCCCGGTCAGAACCATCCGTTGCAAGATTGTGCGCACATCTTCTATCTCTGCAGTGTCGTCATTGGACGCCTAGTTTCTTTTCCTTTCTTCGCCCCTGCAGGTCATGTGTTCTTCCACCTCCATGGTCCACACAACCTATAGTACAGACCCGGTGTTAGACGGTAGACTAGCCAAGTAGCTGGAAAGGGCTCCATGGTCCACACAACCTATAGTACGGACCCGGTGTTAGACGGTAGACTAGCCAAGGAGCTGGAAAGGGTTCCATTAGAAGAGCCCATGTTACTTCTCTAGCTTGTTGTGACACCCTGGGGACAGTTACTGCAGTCCAGCACTGCAATCAGAGAGACTGAGATATCTGCCCCAGCCTACTGCAATCAGAGAGACTGAGATATCTGCCTCAGCCTACTGCAATCAGAGAGACTGAGATATCTGCCTCAGCCTACTGCAATCAGAGAGAGAGATATCTGCCTCAGCCTACTGCAATCAGAGAGACTGAGATATCTGCCTCAGCCTACTGCAATCAGAGAGACTGAGATATCACAGCAGCATGGCTTTGGAGTGCAATGTGGTTCTGCTTGCCGGCCCGACTCCAGTCAGGTGTGGTTCTGCTTGCCGGCCGACTCCAGTCAGGTGTGGTTCTGCTTGCCGGCCGACTCCAGTCAGGCGTGGTTCTGCTTGCAGGCCGACTCCAGTCAGGCGTGGTTCTGCTTGCAGGCCGACTCCAGTCAGGTGTGGTTCTGCTTGCCGGCTGACTCCAGTCAGGTGTGGTTCTGCTTGCCGGCCGACTCCAGTCAGGTGTGGTTCTGCTTGCCGGCCGACTCCAGTCAGGTGTGGTTCTGCTTGCCGGCCGACTCCAGTCAGGTGTGGTTCTGCTTGCCGGCCGACTCCAGTCAGGCGTGGTTCTGCTTGCCGGCCGACTCCAGTCAGGTGTGGTTCTGCTTGCCGGCCGACTCCAGTCAGGTGTGGTTCTGCTTGCCGGCCGACTCCAGTCAGGTGTGGTTCTGCTTGCCGGCCGACTCCAGTCAGGTGTGGTTCTGCTTGCCGGCCGACTCCAGTCAGGTGTGGTTCTGCTTGCCGGCCGACTCCAGTCAGGTGTGGTTCTGCTTGCCGGCCGACTCCAGTCAGGTGTGGTTCTGCTTGCCGGCCGACTCCAGTCAGGTGTGGTTCTGCTTGCCGGCCGACTCCAGTCAGGTGTGGTTCTGCTTGCCGGCCGACTCCAGTCAGGTGTGGTTCTGCTTGCCGGCCGACTCCAGTCAGGTGTGGTTCTGCTTGCCGGCCGACTCCAGTCAGGTGTGGTTCTGCTTGCCGGCCGACTCCAGTCAGGTGTGGTTCTGCTTGCCGGCCGACTCCAGTCAGGTGTGGTTCTGCTTGCCGGCCGACTCCAGTCAGGTGTGGTTCTGCTTGCCGGCCGACTCCAGTCAGGTGTGGTTCTGCTTGCCGGCTGACTCCAGTCAGGTGTGGTTCTGCTTGCCGGCCGACTCCAGTTCCAAGTAACGTACAATGACACAGGAAACATCATGCAAACTTCTGCACAGTCGTTCGACACCGAAATAAACAAGTGAAACCAACGTATACTGTTAGGGTTTCGATGTTTTCTTTAAAATGTCTGTTTCCGGGAATAGAAAGGGGATTTCCTCTGTTGTGGCCTAACATGACAACTCAAATTAAATCCAAATGGTTAGAGCATCCACTGGAAATACATCTAGTCTTCGGCACACTCCATTTCTTAATGAGACAAGTTCAGCTCAGAGGTGATTGGGAGAGGCCGGGGGAGAGACGGGAGAGAGGCCGGGGGAGAGACGGGAGAGAGGCCGGGGGAGAGACGGGAGAGAGACCGGGGGAGAGACCGGGGGAGAGACGGGGGAGAGACGGGGGAGAGGCCAGGGGAGAGGCCTGTGGAGAGGCCGGGGGAGAGGCCGGGGGAGAGGCCGGGGGAGAGACGGGGGAGAGGCCGGGGGAGAGGCCGGGGGAGAGGCCGGGGGAGAGGTCGGGGGAGAGGCCGGGGGAGAGGCCGGGGGAGAGGCCGGGGGAGAGGTCGGGGGAGAGGCCGGGGGAGAGACGGTGGAGAGGTCGGGGGAGAGACGGGGGAGAGGCCTGTGGAAAGGCCGGGGGAGAGGCCAGGGGAGAGGCCGTGGGAGAGGCCAGGGGAGAGGCCGGTTCTATGTTTAGTCATTATTAAGTGAGGGTGAGGCCGGGTCACAACCTGCTGTCATGTCCATTAAAATTTATGCAATATTTGGGGTAATGGTTGGTTTAATTGACTGACATGTAGTGTCTACGATAGTAACATGGTGTCAGAATCGGAAAATTACGTTTTCACTTTTTATAGGAGCATATTTTAAAAAACAATAAGAAACTGGCTATTTAAAGCACTTAGTTTTTATGTTAGCTTTCATCCTTAGACAGTGTCTCTGTGCTGCAGTAGTGTAACTAAAGGCTGTGGGAAGGTGTGCAGAGGGCTAACTGTGAGGAGAAACTGTGAAACCTGGAAATAGTTACTGGAGCTGCTCCCAGGTAGGAGGAAATCATCTGTTGAGAGAGGTGATATATTTTCTCTCCCAATCCTTCTGCTGCTTTCTCTCTGCAGATTTAAGAACATATTCAAACCTTGCTCTCTGCAGATTTAAGAACATATTCAAACCTTTCTCTCTGCAGCTTTCAGAACATATTCACACCTTTCCTCAACAAGAGAAACAGTAGAACCACTAGTGTTATAGCCTAGGCTTTGATCAGACAGAACTTTTCAACTGATCTGACGTCAGCCGTAAACCTGGTCTGAAAACCTGGATATCCAAAGAGGCTTCAATGCAAATGATTTTCAAACCTGCTTCCATTACATGTCCAGCCAGCCCATAACACCAGTTATATACGTTTCCACGGCAACACAGGGCTTCAAAATCACCCCGGCTGGTAGCGAGCAGAGGCAGGCTATTTTTGGGCAGAAATGGTCAATTATACTTTTGGTACCCGAAGGCTATAATGAAATTTCACAATCTGTCTCAACACCACACTGTGCATTGAACAATAAAGGTGTTGTGACCAATAAAAGGAAAGACCGTCCTCAGTAAAACCAAATGTGTTTCTGATGTTTTACCTCCACCATCGGTCCTCTATGAGCAGTCTGGCCGGACGATGCCATTGATGATCTATCTAAGGAACTCATCTCTTTAACTTCAACTAAATGTCTGTGTCCGGTCTTAAGGTGAAGTCACGCTGGGTCAACATAGCACGTTTCTCTTAGTCAGCTCAGTCCCCCATTAATGAAATCAGCCTGTGATGAATCTGATTGTCACAAACAGTCCAGTCCTACATGGCCTCTCAGTTACTAGTTAGTCATGATGCAATGGAACAGTTTGAGAAGTAGTAGGCTATGAGTTCAAAGCAGTAACATCACACCACACAGCCGCTATCATCTCTCACACACACGCACACACACACACGAAGAAAACAGTCATCATCCACTTTGGTGATTACTGAGCACACGTCTCTTCTTCTGAATAGCACTGATCCTACCTATGAGAGGTAGCCTGGTGCTGAGAGAGAGACAGAGGCAGAGAGAGACAGAGGCAGAGAGAGACAGAGGAAGGGAGAGAGAGAGACAGAGGAAGGGAGAGAGAGAGAGACAGAGGAAGGGAGAGAGAGAGAGACAGAGGAAGGGAGAGAGAGAGAGACAGAGGAAGGGAGAGAGAGAGAGACAGAGGAAGGGAGAGAGAGAGACAGAGGAAGGGACAGAGAGAGACAGAGGAAGGGACAGAGAGAGACAGAGGAAGGGACAGAGAGAGACAGAGGAAGGGACAGAGAGAGACAGAGGCAGAGAGAGACAGAGGGAGAGAGAGACAGAGGGAGAGAGAGACAGAGGGAGAGAGAGACAGAGGGAGAGAGAGACAGGAAGGGAGAGAGAGACATGAAGGGAGAGAGAGAGACAGAGGGAGAGAGAGACAGAGGGAGAGAGAGAGACAGAGGGAGAGAGAGAGACAGAGCGAGAGAGAGAGACAGAGGGAGAGAGAGACAGAGGGAGAGAGAGACAGAGGGAGAGAGAGACAGAGGGAGAGGAGAGAGAGAGAGAGGGAGAGAGAGACAGAGGGAGAGAGAGACAGAGGGAGAGAGAGACAGAGGCAGAGAGAGACAGAGGCAGAGAGAGACAGAGGCAGAGAGAGACAGAGGCAGAGAGAGACAGAGGCAGAGAGAGAGAGGGAGAGAGACAGAGGCAGAGAGAGGGAGAGAGAGAGAGGGGCAGAGAGAGACAGAGGGAGAGACAGAGGCAGAGAGAGACAGAGGCAGAGAGAGACAGAGGGAGAGAGAGACAGGGGCAGAGAGAGACAGAGGGAGAGAGAGACAGAGGGAGAGAGAGACAGAGGGAGAGAGAGACAGAGGCAGAGAGAGACAGAGGCAGAGAGAGACAGAGGGAGAGAGAACCGTGTCATTTAGAGATTAACCTAGCCACAGGCTCTACAAATAGACTTCACCTGTAAGCTTCCAGAGCAGGAGGAGTTACTGTACAGGCCTGTTGGTGCAGCTGTCTGCAGAATGAGACTAATGCAGATGAAGGACTTTTACAATAGCAACAATTTAAATGTTTTAAGCAACAATATAGTCTGCGTCTTGTCTATAGCTTCCAAAAACAATCAACGCAATACATTTGAGGCCATTTTAGGCCTATTTCTGACAGATTTCAGAAACCACAGATTATTTGAAGCTATGGATGATTTGAGCCTAAGAGTTGAGTTATGGATCGATGCATCTTGAAGCACGGGTTACATCCCGCACCAATTTAAGGAGTAGATTTAAAATTCTTGCAGTTTCTATGCCAATTAGCAGATGCTTTAATCCAAAGCGATTTACAGTCATGCGTGCATACATTTTACATATGGGTGGTACCTGGCATTGCAAGCACCATGCTCTACCAACTGAGCTACAGAATCAGGCCCGTGTTACCTACAGAATCAGACCCGTGTTACCTACAGAATCAGACCCGTGTTACCTACAGAATCAGACCCGTGTTACCTACAGAATCAGACCCGTGTTACCTACAGAATCAGACCCGTGTTACCTACAGAATCAGACCCGTGTTACCTACAGAATCAGACCCGTGTTACCTACAGAATCAGACCCGTGTTACCTACAGAATCAGACCCGTGTTACCTACAGAATCAGACCCGTGTTACCTACAGAATCAGACCCGTGTTACCTACAGTATCAGACCCGTGTTACCTACAGAATCAGACCCGTGTTACCTACAGAATCAGACCCGTGTTACCTACAGAATCAGACCCGTGTTACCTACAGAATCAGACCCGTGTTACCTACAGAATCAGACCCGTGTTACCTACAGAATCAGACCCGTGTTACCTACAGAATCAGACCCGTGTTACCTACAGAATCAGGCCCGTGTTACCTACAGAATCAGGCCCGTGTTACCTACAGAATCAGACCCGTGTTACCTACAGAATCAGACCCGTGTTACCTACAGAATCAGACCCGTGTTACCTACAGAATCAGACCCGTGTTACCTACAGTATCAGACCCGTGTTACCTACAGAATCAGACCCGTGTTACCTACAGAATCAGACCCGTGTTACCTACAGAATCAGGCCTGTGTTACCTACAGAATCAGACCCGTGTTACCTACAGAATCAGACCCGTGTTACCTACAGAATCAGACCCGTGTTACCTACAGAATCAGACCTGTATTGCAACTCAACAGGGATGAGAAAGACAGCTCTGAATCATTTGATCACATTACCAGTCAAGCAACTGATGAACTTTGGGTCACCTCACACCTCTACAGAGGCTAGTTCAGAGGAGAGGAGAGACTGACTCAGTGAGCACTACAACCACAAGCTATGGTTCACGAAATCTGCAAAGCATTTTTCACACTAGCATTACCACTGGGAGGTAGGGTATAGCCTATGGCATTAAAAACAGGGGAGTCTTGTATTCTCACTTCTTCAAATCCCCAACTCTGGAAGACACCAGGTCAGTGGATCTAGCACTCAACACAGAGCTAAGGATAAGAGAGAGAGACAGAATGTACTGACTGTCTCCACTGTAGTGTTGTTGATCTGATGTACTGACTGTCTCCACTGTAGTGTTGATCTGATGTACTGACTGTCTCCACCGTAGTGTTGATCTGATGTACTGACTGTCTCCACTGTTGTGATGATGATCTGATGTACTGACTGTCTCCACTGTAGTGATGATCTGATGTACTGACTGTCTCCACTGTAGTGTTGATCTGATGTACTGACTGTCTCCACTGTCGTGTTGATGATCTGATGTACTGACTGTCTCCACTGTAGTGATGATCTGATGTACTGACTGTCTCCACTGTAGTGTTGATCTGATGTACTGACTGTCTCCACTGTAGTGATGATGATCTGATGTACTGACTGTCTCCACTGTAGTGTTGATCTGATGACCTGACTGTCTCCACTGTAGTGATGATGATCTGATGTACTGACTGTCTCCACTGTAGTGTTGATCTGATGTACTGACTGTCTCCACTGTCGTGTTGATGATCTGATGTACTGACTGTCTCCACTGTAGTGATGATCTGATGTACTGACTGTCTCCACTGTAGTGTTGATCTGATGTACTGACTGTCTCCACTGTAGTGATGATGATCTGATGTACTGACTGTCTCCACTGTAGTGTTGATCTGATGACCTGACTGTCTCCACTGTAGTGATGATGATCTGATGTACTGACTGTCTCCACTGTAGTGATGATCTGATGTACTGACTGTCTCCACTGTAGTGTTGATCTGATGTACTGACTGTCTCCACTGTAGTGTTGATCTGATGTACTGACTGTCTCCACTGTAGTGATGATGATCTGATGTACTGACTGTCTCCACTATAGTGTTGATCTGATGTACTGACTGTCTCCACTGTAGTGTTGTTGATCTGATGTACTGACTGTCTCCACTGTAGTGTTGTTGATCTGATGTACTGACTGTCTCCACTGTAGTGTTGATCTGATGTACTGACTGTCTCCACTGTCGTATTGATGATCTGATGTACTGACTGTCTCCACTGTAGTGATGATCTGATGTACTGACTGTCTCCACTGTAGTGTTGATCTGATGTACTGACTGTCTCCACTGTAGCGATGATCTGATGTACTGACTGTCTCCACTGTCGTGTTGATGATCTGATGTACTGACTGTCTCCACTGTGGTGATGATGATCTGATGTACTGACTGTCTCCACTGTAGTGATGATCTGATGTACTGACTGTCTCCACTGTAGTGTTGATCTGATGTACTGACTGTCTCCACTGTAGTGTTGATCTGATGTACTGACTGTCTCCACTGTAGTGATGATGATCTGATGTACTGACTGTCTCCACTGTAGTGATGATCTGATGTACTGACTGTCTCCACTGTAGTGATGATCTGATGTACTGACTGTCTCCACTGTAGTGATGATGATCTGATGTACTGACTGTCTCCACTGTAGTGATGATCTGATGTACTGACTGTCTCCACTGTAGTGATGATCTGATGTACTGACTGTCTCCACTGTAGTGATGATGATCTGATGTACTGACTGCCTCCACTGTAGTGCTGATCTGATGTACTGACTGTCTCCACTGCAGTGATGATGATCTGATGTACTGACTGTCTCCACTGTAGTGATGATCTGATGTACTGACTGTCTCCACTGTAGTGATGATGATCTGATGTACTGACTGCCTCCACTGTAGTGCTGATCTGATGTACTGACTGTCTCCACTGCAGTGATGATGATCTGATGTACTGACTGTCTCCACTGTAGTGATGATGATCTGATGTACTGACTGTCTCCACTGTAGTGATGATCTGATGTACTGACTGTCTCCACTGTAGTGTTGATCTGATGTACTGACTGTCTCCACTGTAGTGATGATCTGATGTACTGACTGTCTCCGCTGTAGTGATGATGATCTGATGTACTGACTGTCTCCGCTGCAGTGATGATGATCTGATGTACTGACTGTCTCCACTGTAGTGATGATGATCTGATGTACTGACTGTCTCCACTGTAGTGATGATCTGATGTACTGACTGTCTCCACTGTAGTGTTGATCTGATGTACTGACTGTCTCCACTGTAGTGATGATGATCTGATGTACTGACTGTCTCCACTGTCGTGTTGATGATCTGATGTACTGACTGTCTCCACTGTGGTGATGATGATCTGATGTACTGACTGTCTCCACTGTAGTGATGATCTGATGTACTGACTGTCTCCACTGTAGTGATGATCTGATGTACTGACTGTCTCCACTGTAGTGTTGATCTGATGTACTGACTGTCTCCACTGTAGTGATGATGATCTGATGTACTGACTGTCTCCACTGTAGTGATGATGATCTGATGTACTGACTGTCTCCACTGTCGTGTTGATGATCTGATGTACTGACTGTCTCCACTGTAGTGATGATGATCTGATGTACTGACTGTCTCCACTGTAGTGTTGATGATCTGATGTACTGACTGTCTCCACTGTAGTGATGATCTGATGTACTGACTGTCTCCACTGTAGTGATGATCTGATGTACTGACTGTCTCCACTGTAGTGTTGATCTGATGTACTGACTGTCTCCACTGTAGTGATGATGATCTGATGTACTGACTGTCTCCACTGTCGTGATGATGATCTGATGTACTGACTGTCTCCACTGTAGTGTTGATCTGATGTACTGACTGTCTCCACTGTAGTGATGATGATCTGATGTACTGTCTCCACTACAGTGATGATGATCTGATGTACTGACTGTCTCCACTGTAGTGTTGATCTGATGTACTGACTGTCTCCACTGTAGTGATGATGATCTGATGTACTGACTGTCTCCACTGTAGTGATGATGATCTGATGTACTGACTGTCTCCACTGTAGTGATGATCTGATGTACTGACTGTCTCCACTGTAGTGTTGATCTGATGTACTGACTGTCTCCACTGTAGTGTTGATCTGATGTACTGACTGTCTCCACTGTAGTGATGATCTGATGTACTGACTGTCTCCACTGTAGTGTTGATCTGATGTACTGACTGTCTCCACTGTAGTGATGATCTGATGTACTGACTGTCTCCGCTGTAGTGATGATGATCTGATGTACTGACTGTCTCCACTGTAGTGATGATGATCTGATGTACTGACTGTCTCCACTGTAGTGTTGATGATCTGATGTACTGACTGTCTCCACTGTAGTGATGATGATCTGATGTACTGACTGTCTCCACTGTAGTGTTGATGATCTGATGTACTGACTGTCTCCACTGTAGTGTTGATGATCTGATGTACTGACTGTCTCCACTGTAGTGTTGATGATCTGATGTACTGACTGTCTCCACTGTAGTGTTGATCTGATGTACTGACTGTCTCCACTGTATTGTTGATCTGATGTACTGACTGTCTCCACTGTAGTGATGATGATCTGATGTACTGACTGTCTCCACTGTAGTGATGATGATCTGATGTACTGACTGTCTCCACTGTAGTGTTGATGATCTGATGAGAGTGTAATGATTTGCAAGAAACACGAAGCGTTAATCATCAGCGGTGAAATACTATTTGTAGGAAGCAATCTCACGTCATACGAACTCCATCTGCTCCGAGTTTGAGCCTGGACATGGTTTAGGAACAGAAACTAACAACAGACAATGTGTGTGAGGAATAAAAGACTTAAACACCAACGCCGTGCCGTAGAAGAGATACACCCGAGGACATGAATATGGACTTAGTTTCCAAGCACACAGCAATAGCAACACTTTGGAGTAAAGTATAAAAATATCCCTCAGATCAATAGCAGCTCAGAGGGAGCCTGTCAATCATCGGGTATCGTCAGTTAGGCCTAACTCATATTGTCAGCTGCAACGTCTCACAATAGACGTGCAGACTGAGACAACTCATAATAAAACACGGTCTGACATACTGTTCCTGGTCAAATGCTTGACGGGAGAAAACTGATGTCACTCTTTTGAATCACAAAAAAACGGCATTTTGAAGTATGTCTACATCTGAATCAATTGCTATTGATTTGTGATCCTAGTACACTAGATTATGAACCACACAAGAAACATGAACCGCACTAGCTTTAAATGAGATAATTCCAGGAAGGCAAGAAGGCAATTGCTCTGAAGGCACCATGCAAGCAATGCTGAGAGAAATCATTCAGGCAAAAGGTTGCTATGCAGGTTTGCATTTCTGACAACTTGTTTAGGGATAAATGTAGCCTTTGATCATCACTCTCAGTTCCATTACATTATGACTCTCAGTTCCATTACATTACGACTCTCAGTTCCATTACATTATGACTCTCAGTTCCATTACATTACGACTCTCAGTTCCATTACATTACGACTCTCAGTTCCATTACATTACGACTCTCAGTTCCATTACATTACGACTCTCAGTTCCATTACATTACGACTCTCAGTTCCTTTACATTACGACTCTCAGTTCCATTACATTACGACTCTCAGTTCCTTTACATTACGACCCTCAGTTCCATTACATTATGACTCTCAGTTCCATTACATTATGACTCTCAGTTCCATTACATTACGACTCTCAGTTCCTTTACATTACGACTCTCAGTTCCATTACATTACGACTCTCAGTTCCTTTACATTACGACCCTCAGTTCCATTACATTATGACTCTCAGTTCCATTACATTACGACTCTCAGTTCCATTACATTACGACTCTCAGTTCCTTTACATTATGCATAAGAGTAATTCGAAGAAGACATCTTCTGTACAGTTTTGTTAAGAACCCCAGCACTCGGCCTGAACATGAACAAGCATCGCTTGTGGTACGATTTTGGAAGCATACGAACCTTATCTTTTATATCAGCGAGAAATATTTTTTTTTAAAGGTTAAAATTGATATACATCTTTATAGGGTTAAAGAGTACATCTTGGGCGAGGGTAAATTAGGGCTGAACTCACTCAAAACAAGTTACCAGAACTTGAACTGTAATGAATGAACCGGCACTCCGGTATATATTATTTTATATTTTACTGCTGCCCTTTAATGACTTGTTACTTTTATCCGTATTTATTGAAACTGCACTGTTGGTTAGGGGCTTGTAAGTAAGCATTTCACTGGAAAGTCTACCTACACCTGTTGTATTCGGCGCATGTGACTAATAACATTTGATTTTGATGCAGAGCAACGTGTTAAGATGAGCATAAAGCCTAAACGTGTTCAAAGATATCAACATATCAAAAGAACATTGCTACACGTTTTACAACATATATCACTATGACTCATAGTGATAGTCAGCTGGGGAAATAAAAATGCATTCACTTTTTCTCCACACCGCTGTGTAAAAGTTACCTAACTAACCAGGCTAGAAAACGTTTTCAAATTAGAACAGCTTGTCACTGTTACACCATTAAAAAGTGCATAATTTTATGCGTCTTGAGAAATTGCTAAAAGTTTAAAGCTTGAATAGTCGCCTAAGCTAGCAAGAAGCATATGTAGTCCTTCTCCCATCGCTAGCGGGAGCCTCTGTTCACTAGCTTGACAGAACGTCAAGACCGCTCGTCCACTCTCCAAACGCGGACCAACTAATTAGCTGATAACGGCATCCTCATTCAAACAGTCAACTACGACCCATCATTGTCATAAGATACTTTTTAACTAAATGTCTACTAAATAGACATGGACCGAAAAGGAAAAATACTTTTAAATTATTCCGCTAGCTAGCTAATAAAGATATTCTATGCAGGAGACCGCTAACGAACGAGCGGTTCTCTCTCAACATCAACAATAACATGTTCCAGCTTTCCCCTTATAGTGAATTCCTTTAAAGTTATCCTTTTGCACAAAAAATACACATAAATTCACACTAAAATTAGTTCCTTGTCGTTTAAATTACACATGCGAAGACTTGCGTTGGCATTATATCGTTTGCTAACCGTTTACATTTATAATGATTTCAAGCTGCGCTTTACCTTCAATTCCGCACTCTCCGCCATCTTGCAATTCCTAGTGCAAGCGTGATGACGTATTGTGACGTTGACGACCACCACGCTACGTGCGTGCGCTCATTGGGGGTGCATTTAAAATACTTGAAACGTTGTTTGAGTGCTTACAACGGTGTTAGTTTTGCAGTAGATATAATCCGTCCCATATTCCGTTTCAATAGATACGTTTAATTGACATGACACTCACTCAATCAATGCAAAATGCTACATTTTTTTCTCTCCCAACCACCAACTTGTTCTTTGTAATGGAGTTGTCTCCATAGAAGTCTTGTACTTCATTTCCTCCACAAAAGAGAGTGACTATGCCTCTGGACTAATTTTGAGAGGCCGGTTTATGTCTTGGTCGAAAATATCATGTATATTTTTGACCTCGGTTTATGGTGCCCCCAGACACTCAGGCTCCTGGGAGATGGGAAGTGGGCTGTGCAGATTGAAAGGGTTGGGAGGTGCTGATGAGAGTCAATTCGTAACCAAAACAGTTCTTGAGATATGCTTGAAAAATGGGATTTACCTGTTTTATATATACACTATATATTACAAATGTATGTGGACACATCTTCAAATGAGTGGATTCGGCTATTTCAGCCACACCCATTGCTGACAGGTGTATAAAATCGAGCACACCGCCATGCAATCTCCATAGACAAACATTAGCAATAGAATGGCCATACTGACGAGCTCAGTGACTTTTAACGTGGCACCGTCATTGGACGCCACATTTCCAGCAAGTTAGTTCATCAAATTTCTGCACTGCTAGAGCTGCCCCGTTCAACTGTAAGGGCTGTTATTGTTAAGTGGAAACTTCTAGGAGCATTAACGGCTCAGCCGTGAAGTGGTAGGCCACACAAGCTCACAGAAAGCACGTAAAAATAAAAATAATTTGTCCTCGGTTGCAACCCTCACTACCGAGTTCCAAACTGCCTCTGGAAGCAACGTCAGCACAATAACTGTTCGTCTGGAGCTTCATGAAATGGGTTTCCATGGCCGTGCAGCCACACAAAAGCCTAAGATCATTATGCACAATGACAATTGTTGGCTGGAGTGGTGTAAAGCTTGCCGCCATTGGACTCTGGAGCAGTGGAAATGCGTTCTCTGGAGTGATGAATCACGCTTCATCATCTGACAGTTTGGCGGAAGCCAGGGGGATGCTACCTGCCTGAATGCATAGTGCCAACTGTAAAGTTTGGTGGAGGAGGAATAAAGGTCTGGGGCTGTTTTTCATAGTTTGGCCCCGTAGTTCCAGTGAAGGGAAATTTTAACACTACAGCAAACAAAGACATTCTAGAGAATTCTGTGCTTCCAACTTTGTGGCAACAGTTTGGGGAAGGCCCTTTCCTGTTTCAGCATGACAATGGCCCCATGTATAAAGCGAGGTCCAAACAGAAATGTTTTTTCAAGATCGATGTGGAAGAACTTGACTTGCCTGCACAGGGCCCTGACCTCAACCCCATAGAACACATTTGGGATGAATTGGAACGCTGACTGCGAGCCAGGCCTAATCGCCCAACATTAGTGCCCGACCTCACTAATGCTCTTGTGGCTGAATGGAAGTAAGTCCCCACAGCAATGTTCCAACATCGAGTGGAAAGCCTTCCCAGAAGAGTGGAGGATGTTATAGAAGCAAAGGGGGGACCAACTCTAATGTTAATGCCCATGATTTTGGAATGAGATGTTTGACGAGCATACTTTTGGTCATGTAGTGTATTTCCACACTGAGGTTGGAATAATGTTGAGAAATTGTGAGAATTATGATATGGCCCGTTTAGTGCGGCTGCGTTGTTCATACATGTCTGGTCTATGAATAGAATTCCGTTCTTACCTCAATTAGCCACAAAATCCCTAGTTTGAATAATGCAACTATTTTTCTGGAAGCTGTACTGCCCCGTTTTCCCTACGTTTTCCACCACGTGGGCCAGCCCCCTAGCGCTTTGACTTCAACCAATGAGCTTCAGCCCCTCGCCATATGCTGTATATGAAAGCTAGCAAGAGGCACATGATGCACCCACAGCAGAGCGAGAGAGACAGCAATGACTCGGTGCACATATCTGCACATATGTGACATAGTACACCATTTTTGGGGACCACTTTTGGCATGTGAGTGTAACAGTATAACTTTAGACCGTCCCCTCGCCCATACCCGGGCGCGAACCAGGGACCCTTTGCACACATCAACAACAGTCACCCACGAAGCATCGTTACCCATCGCTCCACAAAAGCCACGGCCCTTGCAGAGCAAGGGGAACTACTACTTCAAGGTCTCAGAGCAAGTGACGTCACCGATTGAAACGCTATGTAGCGCGCATCACCGCTAACTAAGCCGTTTCACATCCGTTACATGAGTATGACTTTCAGAACTACTGGCTAAAAAGTATACAAGAGTACCGGAGAATCCCTTTAATAGACCAATAAGACAGAGAGTTCCAAACCTCTGCCAATAATAGCTACATTTTCAGTTGTCCCCTCCTCACTCAGACCACTCCCAGACAATCCTAGCTAAATTCTTGCTTGAGAAATTGCCCTTTACTAAGAAGCAATTGTTGTTTGTTTTCAATTAAACTGGTCAAAAATAATCACAGTAAGGTACTTAATTGTTATCCAGAAAGGATTTGATATGGAGATTAAAACGGCTACATTGGAGCTTTTAAAACAGTTCATGGTGTGCTCTCTCTACAACTACAAACATTTTAGAACGTTGCCCACCCTGAATGCATCTTTATAATATAGACTAACAAGGTGTCTAAAGCACCCAATAAATGAGTTCCAATAGGATTGGTAAACACGCAGCAGCAGAAAACTAGTTTGGAACGAGATAGCAGTGGGATTGGGCACCGTTTCAGAATAGGGACCTATCGACTTCACGCTTGAAAAGTTATAAATGCTGGATATTCATGAGCCAGTAGATGTCACTAATCTTCATTTTCCAGTAGATGGCACTATCTCCATTGTAATTCAGACTATGATAAATACAGATTACCCACTATGTTTCTGACATTTATAGAGCCCCCAAAGTCCTCATGAAATTGTTAATATGACTATGTTATATCTAATCATGAATAAGATAATGCCCCCAGCTTTCCAGTGTTGTACTGATATCTATGTATCGTATTTGGTTATGCCATACATGGCTACTCCTTATCCTGAAGAGGGACATGAACAGAACACTGGGTGGAGTACATTACTCCCTAACAATGCAATTCATCTTCAATGTAATGATTGATGACACAAATCCATTACGGATGACTTTAGTCAACCATAGAAGGCTCACGTGGAGGGGTATTTCAACAGGGACGGCGGTTGCACATTTTCCCCACCTGTTCAATGTGATGTCCACAGTGACAGGACAAGTGCAGGTTAACTTTGTATTTGTCTTTGTCAAAGGAGTCATTTAGAGTTAGATTCCATGACCAATGTTGGCATAATGAACAGGAACAAACATTATTTCATGGCCCCTCTAATAGGTTGATAAACTTCTATGATGTACAAACCCTTTCATACCCTTTCATTCTCATGTTCGGCTGGGCCATTTTGAACAATTGTAACAAAAAAGCAAATAAATCTGAAATCATTCACTGTGAAAATGGGTTCACTCATTACAACTGATATTTAAGTGGGCTTTTATATGTTTGGGTGTACCACGACAAACAGTTTGAGTGGCTTTCAAAAAGAGTATTGTTTGGTATTGAGGGCAGCCCTCCGACACTGTTTACCAAGGGTGTAATGGGTTATGTGGTCTGTGCATTCTTATAATTTAAGAAGACTTTTATTCGTGGCTTCTCACAATCATACTCGTGTATACAGTCACACTAAAATATATCTTAAAAAATATCATGATTTAAAAAAGGAAAAATAATCATACTTCAACGGTATCTGTTAATCATTGTAATGTAATCGATGTTATGTCAGTACTTCACTCAAATGTCAGTTGAACTTGTGAAGTTGTGTCGAGTCAAATGTTTAGTAGTTTGTGATATTATGAGGCTTAACAAACCAGTAAATATATAAATTATTATATCAATATATCAAATGTGTTGCTGATCTATACCATGTGCAACAGCAAAAAATGATCACATCACTTGTGTTCAATGCCATTCTCATGTGGACGGAACAGGAAAATGAAAACTACGGTTCATAAACAACTTCTTCAGTTTACCTTGTGTAAACATGTTACAATACACACACACACGAGTGGTTAGTATTCAAATGAAAAGGTGCTTTCACGTGGGGAGCAATTACTGTCAAAAAAGATTAATATTCAACATGCATCACTGCCATTATGCGAGCATCTCTGTTACTCTCTTGTGCCTAGGGACAGAGGGCCATCTAAAGAGCATTTAATCAATAGCTATTAGGCTTCACATCAGAATAATTAGATTTCACTATTAAACAGGGCTATTCCCCTGACAGAATGTCGAACATAACTTGACTGGACTTCTGAGACAGCCCATGTATGGAATGAGTCGTTTGATATGAAAAAAATAAAATAAAAATTAAACAACTTGGATGCTGTATCCGCTACGGAGCCGCAGTCAATCGACCACCCCTCATCACTGTCAAACGCTCCCTAAAACACTTCTGTGAGCAGGCCTTTCTAATCGACCTGGCCCGGGTATCCTGGAAGGACATTGACCTCATCCCGTCAGTTGAGGATGCCTGGTTATTCTTTAAAAGTAACTAACTTCCTCACCATTTTAGATAAGCATGCTCCGTTCAAAAAAATGCAGAACTAAGAACAGATATATCCCTTGGTTCACTCCAGACCTGACTGCCCTCGACCAGCACAAAAACATCCTGTGGCGTACTGCAATAGCATCGAATAGTCCCCGTGATATGCAACTGTTCAGGGAAGTCAGGAACCAATACACTCAGTCAGTCAGGAAAGCTAAGGCCAGTTTCTTCAGGCAGAAATTTGCATTCTGTTGCTCCAACTCCAAAAGTTCTGGGACACTGTGAAGTCCATGGAGAACAAGAGCACCTCCTCCCAGCTGCCCACTGCACTGAGGCTAGGTAACACGGTCACCACCGATAAATCCATGATTATCAAAAACTTCAACAAGCATTTCTCAACGGCTGGCCATGCCTTCTGCCTGGCTTCTCCAACCTCGGCCAACAGATCCGCCCCCCTCGCAGCTACTCGCTCAAGCCTCTCCAGGTTCTCCTTTACCCAAATCCAGATAGCAGATGTTCTGAAAGAGCTGCAAAACCTGGACCCGTACAAATCAGCTGGGCTTGACAAGCTGGACCCTCTATTTCTGAAACTATCCTCCGCCATTGTCGCAACCCCTATTACCAGCCTGTTCAACCTCTCTTTCATATCGTCTGAGATCCCCAAGGATTGGAAAGCTGCCGCTGTCATCCCCCTCTTCAAAGGGGGTGACACCCTGGACCCAAACTGTTACAGACCTATATCCATCCTGCCCTGCCTATCTAAGGTCTTCGAAAGGCAAGTCAACAAACAGGTCACTGACCATCTCGAATCACACCGTACCTTCTCCGCTCTGCAATCTGGTTTCCGAGCCGGTCACGGGTGCACCTCAGCCACGCTCAAGGTACTAAACGATATCATAACGGCCATCGATAAAAGACAGTACTGTGCAGCAGTCTTCATCGACCTTGCCAAGGCTTTCAACTCTGTCAATCACCATATTCTTATCGGCAGACTCAGTAGCCTTGGTTTCTCTGATGACTGCCTTGCCTGGTTCACCAACTACTTTGCAGACAGAGTGCAGTGTGTCAAATCGGAGGGCATGCTGTCCGGTCCTCTGGCAGTCTCTATGGGGGTGCCACAGGGTTCAATTCTCGGGCCGACTCTTTTCTCTGTATATATCAATGATGTTGCTCTTGCTGCAGGCGATTCCCTGATCCACCTCTACGCAGACGACACCATTCTATATACTTCCGGCCCGTCCTTGGACACTGTGCTATCTAACCTCCAAACGAGCTTCAATGCCATACAACACTCCTTCCGTGGCCTCCAACTGCTCTTAAACGCTAGTAAAACCAAATGTATGCTTTTCAACCGTTCGCTGCCTGCACCTGCACGCCTGACTAGTATCACCACCCTGGATGGTTCCGACCTTGAATATGTGGACATCTATAAGTACCTAGGTGTCTGGCTTGACTGTAAACTCTCCTTCCAGACTCATATCAAACATCTCCAATCGAAAAAATCAAATCCAGAATCGGCTTTCTATTCCGCAACAAAGCCTCCTTCACTCATGCCGCCAAACTTACCCTAGTAAAACTGACTATCTTACCGATCCTCGACTTCGGCGACATCATCTACAAAATAGCTTCCAACACTCTACTCAGCAAACTGGATGCAGTTTATCACAGTGCCATCCGTTTTGTCACTAAAGCACCTTATACCACCCACCACTGCGACTTGTATGCTCTAGTCGGCTGGCCCTCGCTACATATTCATCGCCAGACCCACTGGTTCCAGGTCATCTACAAGTCCATGCTAGGTAAAGCTCCGCCTTATCTCAGTTCACTGGTCACGATGGCAACACCCACCCGTAGCACGCGCTCCAGCAGGTGTATCTCACTGATCATCCCTAAAGCCAACACCTCATTTGGCCGCCTTTCGTTCCAGTTTTCTGCTGCCTGTGACTGGAACGAATTGCAGAAATCGCTGAAGTTGGAGACTTTTATCTCCCTCACCAACTTCAAACATCTGCTATCTGAGCAGCTAACCGATCGCTGCAGCTGTACATAGTCTTATTGGTAAATAGCCCACCCAATTATACCTACCTCATCTCCATACTGTTTTTATTTATTTACTTTTCTGCTCTTTTGCACATCAATATCTCTACCTGTACATGACCATCTGATCATTTATCACTCCAGTGTTAATCTGCAAAATTGTAATTATTTGCCTACCTCCTCATGCCTTTTGCACACAATGTATATAAACCCTTTTTTTCTACTGTGTTATTGACTTGTTTATTGTTTACTCCATGTGTAACTCTGTGTTGTCTGTTCACACTGCTATGCTTTATCTTGGCCAGGTCGCAGTTGCAAATGAGAACTTGTTCTCCTCAACTAGCCTACCTGGTTAAATAAAGGTGAAATAAAAAAATAAAAAAATGCTAAATTTATTTTAAATCAGGTTGTCATTCCTTAAAGGTTCCAGCAGGTGTCAGTATCGTTCCTATTAAGAGACATTCGGGAGACAAGGCAAAAACAGGATTCACTTTTTAATCGTATTTTACATTAATTTCTGATATAATACATACATGAGTCTTATTGGCCCTTAATGGGGTCACAACAACACTTTTTAAAGGTCGTATATCGTGGAAAAAATGAACAACTGGCTTGGAATTGATTTAAAAAAAGATTGGTTACAGAAATCAACTGCACAACATGGAATTCAGTCACAAATGGCCGTTTCAAGTCTCTATACGTGGCGTCTTGGTTTCCTTTATTCTCATCCCCACTCATCTCTTGCCATGCACAAAGGATTGACATGAGAAAATAAAGCCTACAAGACATAATTAAATACACAACAAATAGGTTTGGTTTCTGTGCCTGTGGTTTATTTAATGTATGGTAGGGTTCTGACGATGATTCAAACCCTTTATTAAGTACAACAGAAGCTGGGTGTGTCTTGTAACCGAATGCTCAAATCATACGGAAGAAATATACCTTTTATAATGAATATACTGTACATGGTATCTATGTATGATTAAAAACAATCATAGTTGAGACTGAATGAACATTCTATACACTGTAAAAGACTAATATGTTGTGTGACATTTTAGGCAAACGGAACCTTTTTAATTAGTTCAAGGTTGAAAGGTCATTGGTTACTTCGAAATAAGTGCTAGAATAAATGTTGGCGCCATTAGAACAGCGTTTCCCTTTCCGGTTCCGGTGACCCAAAGCGGTGTTTTTGTCCTAACACTCACACACTTGAGTCAACTAATCAACAATTCATCACCAAGCCTTTGATTTGAATCAGGTGTGTTAGGGCTAGGACAAAAACCTAGAAAGGTGCATCATCTTTGGATCCCCCTGGTCCAGCATCTGGGAAACGCTGCATTAGAAGGAAGTGTATTCTATACATTAGATGCCTAACAGAGTTTACTTTATTTCTTAGTACAGTGAGGTCCAGATCAGTAGTAATGTTGACATTTTTTTAAAGTGCTTTACATCAATAATATACATTGTTTAATGTTTCAGATGGACAGAACAGATTAACGACTAAACTTAAACACAAATAAATATATGTAAAAACACATACATAATGTGGTAAAACAACCCAAGAATGCTAGGATTCGTGTTACTTATGAAATATCACATTATACAACTCATTGCACATCTCCACATATATATATATATACATATATATATATATATATGGGATATATGAAGAGCAATGGATTATGATTCAAAGGGACTTGGTGAGTCCATATCAAGAGCTCTTTACAGCTTGATAACTGTCTATAAATACAACACATACAATGGACCAGTCGTTTGGTGTATCTTCAAGAGTTCTTTTCAATGGAAGGTCTTGTTCTCCTGACCTCCATAGCCACTTCTTCTGCGTTAAATAAATAGCGCTGGAGTGTGTACACAAGTTGTGAATCGTTGGATGACTGGTGGGGGAGGGCAAAGGTCATGAAGTTACGGAGAGACTGTGACTACTTGAGGTGGGTGTCTCTCTTTTTGGCTGCAGTGAGCTGTACTGGAGTCAGGGGGGGGTCTTGTGGTCTATTATGGAGGCAGCAGAGGGGGTTTGAAAGTACAGGCTCCAGTACAGTGGCGAGGGGTCAGCATCTTGCAGGAGAAATGGTGCAGGGCGTCATGAGCTTCTAGGGAGAAAGGGGATGTGTCACTTCAAACACTGGGCAGATGAAATGTCTTTGTTATTTTTCTATCCACACTGTGTTCTCTAGGCGTTCTGTCCTCTAAGTTCAGTCTACACGTCACAGTAGTTCTGCTCAATATCAAATGCGCTAGGAATCACAAGGACACACATGCTAGCGAAGAATAAAAAGTAGCACTTGCATAGGTACGGTTGTAATTTGACAATTACTACTAGGCATTATCAAAGTCCATTAGAAGGCCATGCTCTTGCCCAGCTCGCCATTGAATTCATTCACAAATGGACTGAAACAGGATACATGTTCTGTTTTTGGACCATATAAATTACCTTTTAGCTTCTGTTGTATTGCATAACGCGCCTTTCTTTCTTGATCCAACTCGCTGCACAAAGTGTCTAAGCAAACAACACATTAATAACAAGAAAATAAAACGCAATAATTGAGCTACAAAGCGGTGGTTTGTAAACTTTGAAATGGATGACTGTAATTTATGTTGTTCACCCTCGGGTATTTTGAGTGACCTCTTAGTGTAGTTGAAGTGTGTATTTACACTACCGCGTTCCAGTAACTCTAGAACTAGTCTATCCGTGAAAGGGCGGCATCAGCTGTTGTCGTCTACTGTATGTAACTGATACGACGATACGTAATGGTCTGCCTTTTACATTTTCCAGTGCGTGATTTAGGAGAAAATAACATTTACAAATAAAACAGCGAAATCAATCTCTCTATGGTTTGATATTATTGCAGTTCATTCGACAATTTCCAGTCAAATTGCGAATTTTTTTTGACTATTTGACAGGAATGATAAGCTATTATTTGTAGATTGTGGACACGCAGCCTAATTCTATAATGACCGAATTTATGCAAGTGTCACTTTCCCCTCTTCATTCTTGTGTGGTACAAGGAAGCAACAAAGTCAATATGACTGTTCTTGTACATGCACGTTTTCATACTTTAGAACATAAATGCTATAACGATATGGGTCATTTCATTCAATTTAAGTCGGGACATATTATTTCATTTATTAAAACACTGACCATTTAGCATATTCCGATCATTTTTCCTGGAGACTCACCTCGGACAATATGAAGTTGTTGGACCATCTCTTCTCTGTAGGACAGTTCCCTCTTCATTTGGTCCTGAAAATTATCTGCATAGTGAGCAAGCAGACGGCTACTATTAACACAGTGCGCAAGTCCAAATAATAGAATTTAAGCCTAATGGGTTCTCAGCATTATGACATATGACTACATTAAAATAAAGACCTCAATGTGTGGGAAACAGGAGCAGCTCTCGCTTTTGAAGCTCAACAATAATTTACTTCCATTTCAGCACCATGCCGCTGTCCACTAATGTTTGCATCGTTGTAGTCAATGTTCGCTGTATGTCTCTTTATGTTTAAACTCATTCTGAAACAGACCAAGATGGTGGAAACGTGAATGACTTTAACTCTTAAAAAATAAAGTTACATTTTTTTTTTTTTTACTTTAAGAGATCGAGTTGCGCCTGTTTCCCCTCGTGTAAATATTTCAGCTGCACCTCGACTCTGTGTATGTTTAAGCAGTAGGACAATAAAGCGTCCTACCTTTTAAACTTTGAAATTCGCGTTCCAACTTTTTTCTGAGCTCCACTTGTTCGACAAGCTGTTTCTGAAGTTCCTCTGCAAAACGAAGTGGTCATCACCATTATCATAATCGTCGTTGTAAAAAGGCAATAGACAAAGCAGTAAATTCCAAATGTGGCTTTCAACATACTAACCCTATATATTGCAGACCTATCTTAGCCTGTTCAACAATTAAAGCATTTGATTTTGATTACAGGCCTTTATAGGCCTAATACAATACAGGCCTGTGGGTAAAAACAACTACAATGTTTCCCGTGGTTTATTTCCCTATAGTATCGTAATAACTATTATCAGAAGGCCTATGGTTGGAACGCTAACAGTCGTTTAGCCTCACTGTGTCTCCAAGCATGGTATTGCTAAATAATTAGCTCCATCGCCTCGGGGTTAGAGGCTCGAGCGCCGCAGCTTAACGGCTGGGCTCGTTAAAATATTAATAGTGTAAAAACGATTTCGTGTTACAATAAGTAGAACAATTCCGTTTCTCATAATTTAACATTAGAGGAGGTTAACGAATGGAAAACAATTCAAACGTGACCGTGCAAACTTGTGTTAAGCTGTAGGCATAACATTTTTTTATAAAGCGATTTAAAAAAATAAGATTATTAGACAGATCATAATAGGTATTATGTTGTTAGTGCAGGACCTAGATAGGGAAGGGAAAACCTCACCAGTCTAGCATATTAGACTGGTGATTCCACACGTCGTAGCCTACACAAGACCAACATGGAACATGGTTCTCATGGTCCATAAAAAGTCTTATAATTAACAACACGAGGTTTTTTTTCGAATGTTGAAATAGTAGGCTTTGAGGAAGTAGAGATACAAATAGAGCCGCGTTCACACGTGTTCGTTATGTTTAAAAATATAACTCTGTTAATTCAATGCTAAGTATGATTTTTTTTAAAATAATTATTCCCAGAAAAAAATTAGCCTATTATGTTTAGTGATTTCCACCTTGCTTTGTTCAATTTAAGATGAGATCTAATGACTTGAAACGAGGCTAGGCTAGGCCTACTTGTTGGTCATTTTGCACGAGACTAATCAATATAAACAAATGTCAATGATCATTGATAAAAATCAAATGATTACCTTTAGCCATGTTTTCGATATCTTTTTCGTGGACCCTACTGACGTCATGCTGACGTAATGCCCCATCGCCTGCAAAAGATGGCATCAGCTCATTAATTAATCTAATTTACTCAATTTTCTGTTATAAATGATCAAATTTGGAGCAGTAAGAAGTGAGAAACCTTTGGCTAACAATTTCGTTACATAAAATATAATACAATAGGCTATATTACCATGGGAGGACGACTAAACTTTTACACACACACACACACAGAGAGAAAGAGAGAGACTCACATGGTGGGCTTTCCTTTGCTTGGTCCTGATAGGCTCTCTGTGGAACGTCCTCTCTTGTAGGAGAACGTTGTTTATGTGGGTCGGAAACATGGAGTACACCTGATAAAGACAGACAGTAATAAGCGACGTGCCTATTTGCATACAGAAACTATACCATGAATATGTACTATGCAAGATAATAGGCCTACCGTTCGATCGCAATGGGCTGCTATGTTTTGATCCAAACGTAGATGGACCGTTCAGAGGCATGTGTCCATCCTTTTCATGTGTGTACACCTGCAAAATTAACCAAAGCCATTATAGTCCATACAACTGCAATTATCTATAATTCTCTTAATTTCACAAGCAATTCTTTGAACGGATATACCCACGTGACACATCTCCAATTTATAATTATAGGGAAGTAATTAAATTGTTGTCCACCTATCTAAATTGCAGTTTGACTGACATTAGGACGAGGCCGGCGCAGGCCTAACCTTTTCCCAACACACTACAAGGCTCGCAGTAAACACTCCAAACAGAACCACTTCAATTATCTTTAGAACAAAAGACAAGACACAGACCTAGGCTCCCACTCAGCGACCTTATTGAAACAAGCCTACTCCATTCTCAATCTCTTTAATATTGGGACGATGGTCTTTTTTGTAAATGTCATTGCCAAAATGTATTTTAACAAAAGATAATTTCCATATTTGTTCCAACCTGCCAGTGTACGTCTAGGCTCAGCCTTCTGTAATGTCCGGGTTTTCAACAGCACAATAAAACCCCATGCGAGAAGGCCTGGATATAGTTCATATAAGTGGCTTCTTTTTCTTTTCATTTGACCAAAATATGAAAAATCCCTTGCAAAAACATCACATTAGCCTACTGTTTAGGCTTCAAACTGTTAAAAGCTGCCAGCCATATCAACATCCTGTAAGGCATAGGCCTATGGCCATTGGAACATTAAACATAGCATGATGACCATACTTTATGCCCATGCACTTACGAGACCAAACATCACCCATTTTCATATGGGATCCAAATAAGTCTCCGTGGATTGATGCCTAAATTAATTTACAAACATGTGCGTAAATATATTGAACATCAAAGCACTCATATGGACCTTGGCACACTTACTTCGTACACCGGTGTATCATGGCGCTCTGACACCTGTCCACCCTGCCTCTCGTCATCAGAGGACCCGGAGTGGGGATCTTCCGGTTGTGGTTCTGGACTTGTCCCCAGCTCTCGACTATCTTCAGGCCCGGAATGGGCTGAGTTGAGGGGCGGGGACTCTGACGGTCCTCCACTGACAGTTGGACTGACTCTTCATCCTCGTGTGCCCTGTTTGACTCCACGTCAACGTCTGGGTCGTCCACGCTATCCACATCCGGGGACATAGACCTATAGCTAGAACTTTCACTCACGAAATCTGGCGATAGGTAACCAGAGCGCACACCGCTGTACGTGTCCCTGTTGCCGTATAGCTTTGCAATGCTTTCGGCGTCTTTCACTACAGGTCTGAACGCAGAGATGTAATTTATCTTCCGTGGAGTTGTGGGGAGTCCTTCCGTTGACCGGGCCTCATCCCCGGATTTATCCTCGTCGTTCCGGGTGGATTGTGAGCTGGAGCACCGTTCGCTGTCTTGAAAGCTATCCTTAGGTGTGTTTGCGCACCGGTCACTTTGATCCGATAACTCGAGGTCACTCTGTCTGACACTTAAGAGCTCTGTGGGTGGTTTGGGTGGTGACTGTTGATACGGTGGCATCGGCAGGCCACCTGCTGTTGGCCAAAACATCGGGAAAGAGGGATAGATACTGTCCTTTGCTCCTGGCCAAAAGACACCCGACACGTTGGTTTTATTTGTCTCTCCCACTCCGTCGTCCTTCTTTTGACACAGTCCAAACGCAGGGAATCCATACGGGTGGGGAAGAGCGGTGGCTGGATCTTTTGAAGCATCCCAAAGCTCTTACTGGGCACAGGGATAACCGGGTAGTTCCGGACGCCATTTGACAGACTGATGTTAGGCCTACCTCGGTCTTCGTCACAGCGCAACGTTTTATGGGGTACCTCTGGGGAACTTCTTTGGGTTGGGTTACTGGTGGAATGTGACTTCAAAGGAGAGGACATGGATGACCCACTCATAGGTAGCGTCCTCTTACGACTTCCCCCGTTGAACATCGCTTTAACATCCTCCCACGCGTGGGCAACATCATCCGACGAGCTTTTGTCTGTTAGTTTGAGATGGCGCCTCCACGAATTGAAGTTTGCTGCGTCTGGCTGTGTATACTTGGACTCGGGAGTGCGATGGGAGTGGAATATGAATTTATTCGGGGAAAAATACATGTTACAATATGTGCATTTAATGCACTTGGCCCTCGAGCTGTTATACCTGGCAGGTATGAAGCTACCTCTGCTTCCCCACGCGCATTCATGAGAGACATCAAAAGCGAAATTTTCCGGTAGCTTTGGTGGGTTGTGAGCACCGAGGAATGATTTACATAGCCTCTCCGCCTCCCGCTTAGTGATCATACCGCAGCGCCGCGAGGAGATTGGCATGGCGCCAGCGCGCCTCAGTATCTCGAGCTGGACGGGCGTGCACTGGACGCAGGTGATTCCAAGAGCAACGCGTCGGTTATGGATTTCGTTGTAACTGTAGTTCTTTAGCAATGTGTTGGATATCTGCGCCAAGCAAAGTCTTTCCTGGCCATCTATGACCAAAGACACGATGTGCACTCCATACAACGCGGTCTCGCTGACTTGGTTAGGCTTCAGGGAGATGGGGCTGGAGAAGGGCTGAACGTCCTGCTTGGAGCTGGGGGAAGAGCTGGAGTCTCGTCCCGCTGGTTGTTGATTGGGTATCGACTCCATTCCTGGAAGTCTGAAAATAAAATAAAATTTTAGGGTAGCCTATTGCACTACCATATAGGCCTACAGTTGGCATAACGCCTGTCAAAAAAATGCACTAGCCCTAAATTGTTTGCAATTCATTCCAAATCAACAAATAAATAAATAAAGTCCATGAAATAGCTTTGTAATTAATCTTACCAATAGGCCTACGCACGCACATTTCGTGCAATATTAACAATAACATGGTCAAGGTCTTAAAAGTAACGCAGAATATCAGTGTTATTATATACTAATAACTATGCATTATTATTATTATTATTATTATTACATACTTAGTGTTATTATAGAACAATCAAAAACATTTTCAACCCAGCATTTTCACAAAAGTCAAGGATTAGTTAGTTATTCGTTTTTGGTGACCCAGTTCTAAATAAATACATAAATAATAGCCTAATAAATAATTTAATATAAACGTTCAATTTTATACGAGCACGTTTAGTATAGGTATATTAATATTAAGTGTCTAAACCATCCGAAAGCATTTTTTTTAACATGACCTATTGGATTGGATTTTTTGTAGGACTATGCCAACTAAGGCTATCCATGATCAGTTAGTTGTTTATTGACGGGACCTTTTCCTGTCGTCTTTAAATCGGCTCAGAGGCGAGGGTGATTACTTAAGAACTACATAAGATCCTTACACGCAAAAGAGCAGAAGGAAAATACACTCTGAGCTGCGCCAATGCGCTTACCAGAGAGGAAAAGAACAGCTAAGCTGCTTTCTTGGTAATTACACGGGTTAAATTGTACGTATTTGATCTGTTAATAAAAGACTAGACATATATATAATTAAAACATCGCATGCTTGTCTCTCTAGATTAACGTTAGTACAACGGCTTATAGACCTACAATAAAATCTTAAAATAGACTTTTACAAATGGCAAATATTTCCCTCACATCTTACATCCGTCCCATTTTTTTTTGTTTTGCGCAACGGTTGTAAATATATATTCTATAAGTCTTCCGAAAATAATATATTAATTGGAATATAAATTAAAGGTAACACTTACGAAAAACATGTAAAATATGAAGCTGTGGTGACTGGTGATGAGACATTACATTTCAATAGAAAATACACAAGACAACGAATTGAAAATAGTAAGATCCTTACCTTTCTTTCTGGAAAAGAGCACAGTACTCCTAGGCTTAGGAAACAACTTTTCATCAAAAGTTTAACAAAAATCACCGACACAAGCAGAGGTCTAGTCCGAGATTAAATATACTGTTGCTGGACCAAGCGTTCAGACAAGTCAAATATCTATCTCTCTCTCTGTAGTGTTTCTGTCTCTGTCTCAGTACAGTGAACGGACTTCCATCCTCTTCGACTCTCACCGGCTGAGTGGCGCACGAGAGAGTGACCGCATGGCAGTCCTCGAGCCTTCGCCACTCCTCAAGACAGCAGTCGACGCTCCTCACTGAAGAAGTGACCGCTAAACTAATGGATGGCAAGGCACACCCACTTAGCGTTCCTTCTCTTTAACTATATTATCTCCTGGACAATGAAGGAACAACAGCCACTAGGCTGTTACTTGATCCATTTAAACTTTACTCAGTGGATCTTTCATAGAAGTGGGGAAAAAAATAATTAAGAGAAAGATAGATGGATATATATTGCATTAACATGGTGTGCTTTTTTGACACAATTAATGACCAACGATATTTTAATAATAGACAAATAATTATAATTTGATGGGTGCATTTATTTGTCGTATTTCACACATGTAGGTACAAGTGTGTATTATACCCATATGCTAATTGGAAATGTTTTTATGATTTTTTTGTTTTGCGTATCACAACTCTTCATCGGAGAGTAACTGCCCCTACCAAATGCCAATGAAGGCCTATAGACTATTTCCGGTATTAACAAACAAGCACATTTCGGACAAAACTGAATATGAAATCGAAGGCAACAAAATGGCTGAATGTATCATTTATCAAGTTACACGACCATCTGTTTTGCTTCTCGTGGACACGCAAATCAATTCCAGCCCTTCTGGTAAAGACGCCATGAATTTTAAGGCTCGTGTGCTTTTGTTCGAATGTCAAACAATTGGACACGTTTTAAATCACATACTGTGCATTTTTAGATTCTGCATTGAAAATGGACCGAATCCTAGATGAGCGGATAACTTGCCTCGGGCGGGACTGTCATATGCTGCTGCACACCCTCCCCCTCTCTCAATACCCACCACCCACGAACCAAACTGTCAGTAAATGAAGGAAATTTGTTGAGCACACAGGACACGGTGCGAGCAGATTGCGTCTACAAACAGAGTGATATATTAGAGCAATAGGCTGAGGTTAGTGTTGAAACCCAATACTGTAAAACCATATTAACTATTCATAACCTGATCAATGCCCCTCAGTTAACCCCAGTAAGCCTTGTGCTGAGGTATCAATAGCTTGCCGGGGCAAGTTCAAGGAACGGCATGCAAACTTTTCTTTTTAGTTTAAAACAACATTTAAACTATTTGCACACGTAGGCCTAAATACACGGGTTGAACAACATTTGGGTCAGTCTGAATGACAGAGGTTTACGTTTTGTTTGAATTGTTGTATTTTAAAATACGTTTTTCCAATTGGATTTTTATTGTAATAAGGACTTACTAAAATTACCATTTGTTTGTTATTTTAAAATGCACATGTAGCCTGAATGCCTATAGCCTATATTCCTAACACTGTCTGTCCTAAATGGACACTGATTAAAATGTAATTAATCAAACTGTCCGGGCCAAAATGTGAACAATTACCACAATCAAATAGGAGTTAATATCGTCCACAAACGCCCTCCAGCCAACTATTGCTAAGCAGACACCATTAAAGTAGAACATCTATGCCCTTTAAACCTAGCATAAATTAGCCTATACAAAATGTTTCCATTGACACCTAGAATTTACATTATGGATAAGCTAGCTGCATATATAGTTTACCTAGGTCTAGATGAACTGACAAAACAGTTATGCACCAGATGTTTTGGGATTGACATTCTGTCTCGTAAAATAGATATCACAACCTTAAACATCCATGGTTTCTTTATTAAAAAACAATGTCAAAAGAAACTATATCTATGTAGGCCTATTAAATAGCCATGCAAAACATTATACTGAGCATATGGGCAATAATTCGTCTCTTCATAAATTTGGCTTATTCAAATGTTATCAATCATTATTATGCTGATGAATATGAAAATGATCACGAATGTTGGACTTCGTTTTCCCTGCAATGCACACGCACCATAGTCCGACTGCGAGAAAGACCGTCAGTTTGGCTCTCTGCAATATTGATAGAAAAGGAAACCTAAACCCGATCCGGTCCCGTCGTGTCGTCTTTCACAATCAAAAGGTTTTCCTGCAGCCCAACAATAATTACAATTTTATACTGTAATTATTCCTATGTTTTTAATTATTTAGTCCACCGACTGAATACGCCATTGTCACGGCTTATTCCGGAGAAACGTGAGCTCACGTGGCTCACAACGCTCATTAAAGGCGGGAGTTCAGCGCCGGGATACAGCACGAGAGCAGCGCTTTTAATTAGCGGATTCAGCGGTCATTTTAGGCGAGCCCTTTATTACTGTTGGATACACATCAATGAGATCTTTTTTCGAAGAGTAAATTACCTTGAGACTCATTTATATGCATTCAATTGTTTAAACAAACCTGCGCTACAATATTAATGCGTTCCGTGTTTAAGTCAGTAGAATTCCCATCTCTGTAGAGGTGAACGTAATGTAATATTTAATACATGGTTAGATTGGATATTGACAGGTGACATTCTGTATTCTATCACTTCAATAACATGAACTTTGGTTACACCATAAGAGTAGGCTACACCAAGTAGCCTGTATTCCAGTTTAGTTTTTTCTTCATAAACCAATGTGACCAAAATAAACTTAAATCCCAAATTTTGTCACAGCAAATGGCAGACATGGTAACAACCTACACTAAAATTATAGTAAATAATGAATTAGGATGTGAGTGACATGCATATATAGACCAGAGTAGGCTACTATTTGGCTACTATTAGACCAGAGCTAGGCTACTATTTGCACTCTATCCTATATTGAAGTAGCAAACAACAGATAATACACAGAGGAGTAGGGTAAAGGAGGCTTCGCCTATACCGGTATATGAATGAAGGCATTATTAACAAGTATCATCTCTCCTCGCGCTCTACGGCGGTTCAGAGAGTGCCGATAGTCAAATTGGAGGTGAGATATCTTCCGAGTGGTGCTACTCCATTTATGTTTTTGGTGCTAACCCGAAAAGGGACCACACACACGTATATTTAACAACTTGGTGAAATGTAACATGAATTAATCCGAATAAACTATAATTCCCTTAAAGTGATCAATATATATACATGCCGATGAATTAGAGGTCGCTGCAAAACCATGATCACAATGTAGCCTACGAAATAGGTATAGGCCTACACTTCGTAAAATTGAGAAATTACGCTAGGCAACATATGGCAATCTAAGCGTTGATCAATGTTATATTTTGACAAACATATGCTGGTGTCCAATTTACACTCTGCTAAGCTTGGAGTGAATCAGAATAAAAACACACGTAGGCTCATAGTCTATTACATAGGTTCCAGTTTACTTACTGATACTACAGTTCTTACTGACACTAGTTAAATGTTTTCTGATTGCCTATGAACATACACTGAACGAACTCTTATTTCAATCAAATCTACTTCTAGAGGCATTTAAAATAATAATAAATAAAAGTAGGCTATATTAAACATTTCATTCAAGGTAAATCCGTCCTTTAGGTAAAAAGCCTTCATGGCCTTAAAGCAAGTTCCAAGTGGAAAAGATTGTCACATAAATCAAATGTGCCTAATTCAGGAGAAGTTTAATAACAGAACCGATCGAGAGCGAATGTTCTATAATTAACAGTTGTATCAGCACCCTATAAAACCGTGACCCCTATACATTCCATTTTAGAAGCCAATCAATCCGCTTCTTACATATTGATCTCCTTGTGCTGGCTACACTTATAGGCTACACTTAAATGGGCTCCCCGAGTCCTTTTGGTTTCAAGTGAAAAGAGCATTTCGATTACACTTTTTATTGGGAAAAGATTGCTCCAAGAGGAACGCGTTGACTCGAAAATTAAACGGTGACATTTTAATTACTGGACATTGATAAAGGGTTCTGGGTAATGGCGGAGCACAGCGCCGACGCCTATTGTCTGACCTGATGTGCTAATCAACTTGGACTGCTCTGTAAAAAGGTCACCAGGCGATACAATAAGGGCGCGTGCCTCGGTGGCAAATGGGAATATTAAGGCCCGGAATTGAGTAAAATGGAGACGCATCTCCAAACAAAACCCGGTCAATATCCCAACGGGGATGTTGATGGTAAAACGAGATTGAGCATCCACGTTTTCATCAGACAATAGGTCACATTTAACATCGCTATACATCATGTTTTACTCTTTCTATTTAGTACATAATTTGCATGGTATCAAATGTTCATTTCGAAGACTTTGTATCAATTTCCAAACAAGCCTTAAAAAAAAGGTAGGCTGTTTATCAAATTGATTATCTGCATGGGTGCATTTGAATCCACACAAAATGGATAATCATTAGAGCAGAGAGAGGGAGTGGATAGAGTCACTTGAGACCTCATCAGTTGTGACCAACTCTACTAACAATCTATTACTGCACCGACATCCCACTTTTATGCTGCGAAAAAAAAAAACATGATTGGGTTGGATACTTACAGTACATCGTCTACTTACTTACTTGCGCCTTTGTGGTGGAGGGGCTTGAGTTCCCTAAAGACCCTGAGAGCTATCCTGGGGGGTGAGGAGGGGGCCCTGGTAACAAGATGGTTGGTTGGATGTGGTTCTTTCTAATGATCCCACCATTGTACTAACTAGACCATGGGTTCTCAAACTTTTTTTGGCTTCTTGACCCACCAATGACATTGTCTTTTGTGACCCAGGCGAAAAAATATACAGCCTAAAAAATATAATTTTGGCAGTAAAGAGAATTGCACATTTCCTGCAATTCTACCCATTTAGTCATGGAGCTGAAATAAAATGTTGCAGTTTTAAAGCCACATTTTTTTTGCAATTCTATACATTTTGCCATGGAGCTGAGAGAACATTTAGCAGTTACACTAATATCCTGCAATTCTATACATTTTGACATGGCTAATGCTGTGTTCTTATGCTCAAACATAACAAAATCAATGGCGATTGTCTAGCTTTTATTTTGTTGATTGTAAAGTTCTCAAAGGCTATAGGCTATAATTTAAAATAAATAGTCCATGACCTTTTCTGCATACCTTCTAGTTGGTTTTAGTGGTTTAAATGTATACTTAGAAGAATGTTTTATCACAAAAATGTATTTGTGGAATGCACAAAAAAATGTTATTTCGCAACCCACCTGGACCCCTGCCTCGACCCAAAGTGGGTCCTGACCCACAGTTTGGGAACCACTGAGCTAGATTGTAATTATTGACAATATGCGAACACTTTCTTGTGGACTTATGTTGTAATGGGCATGAAGATGATGTTTATAAGTGGCTAGCTAACAGCTAGCTTGAGTCTCCACACACCTGGTTTCCCTGGTCGAACGTGGTTTAACGTCTCAAGAACAATACCCCTTTGCAGGGCAGTGCTACTAATATTCTTGGTACAACAGGTACAGCCCAAAACCAGCAGAGGGATGGCAAAACTACTCTGCCAACGTTCTGTCTTTGCAGGCAAAGACACCCTCACTTCAGGTTGTGCTCAACCGTTTTACATTTTTTTTATTGGCATTTTCACCCAAGGGCATCTGTCTCAACCTGGTGCAACAACAAACAACTGGCCCTTAGTAGTCTTGAAATGCCCAGGGTTAAAAATCTGACTTGGAGGGGAAAATACATCAACTTTTGTTTTATCCCGGAGTCACCCTGAGATGTGAACTCCTTCTGTGGTTTAGATTTACAGAAAAAGAACAAAAAAAAAAAATCAAGCATTTCTAAATAAAAACCCAAACTGAAATACAGACTGAACATTTAAAGGACTATAATAAGGTCATCTTACAAAGAAAACACAACTAAATTGTTATTATCAAAATTGAACCACTTTAATCCATGTCTCATTCATCAATTAATCCAGTTCACAAACCAATTCCAACTCAAAAGGCATCCAATTTGCTACAGCTAGTTTTGACACAGAATACTGTTCATGGTCATGGGTGACTGGGTACAGGTTATATTTTAAAACGCTCATGGTTATTGCAACAACACTGGGCAACCTTTCAGTGAAGAGAGAATACATTATTGGTCATAGAAATACAAGGACATTAAGATTTTTGTTATTGTTGATGCGGTTATAATATTGCACTTTTTTTCCCCTGATCAAATGAATGAATGGTGATTTACATATCACATTGCACAACAACACATTAAACCATTTCAACTGGCATAACTCAGACTGTGTGTTCTCAGAAGGCCACTTAAATCACATTACGGCAAAGTCTGAGACAACTGTCTGAAAGGTTGTCTCTACAGTGTCGAACAGAGTCTCTGCATACCAGATAGCTTTAAAAACAATCTGGGTCCGTATGTGTCAAGCGTCTCAGAGTAGGAGTGCTGATCTGGGATCAGGCCCCCCCCCCCCAGTCCATGTAATCTTACCGTTGGGATCTTAAAAGGCAAAACGGGTTCTAAAACAGCACTCCTTTTCTGAGACGCTTAGTACAGAACCATCCATTAAAGCACTGGGGAGTGCTGCCAAACCTCTCATTGATGGGAATCATCTGGAGAACAAAGTGAAGGAAATGTTTCCAGTGCACCATGTAAAATAAAACAGAAGTAAAAGCTGATTGTGCTGAACTGTGAATGACTCCTTTAACTGATTTCTCTTTAAATATAACCCCCCCCCCCCCCCCACACACACACACACAACTGGTCCAGGTTTCTCTATTGAAATATTCAATAAGAGAATGCAATACCGTCTGCACCAAGCAACCTAGGCATTAAAGTGGAACTGACAGCATTTTAGCAACATGAAATCTTAAAGTCCTGTTTATATACACCCCCAGGAACAATTACACATTTTTTATATATATTTTTTACATTTTCTGACAAGCCAGCACTTAGATATGGTCCTTTTCACATTTGTATAGAATGTTTGGGAATGACGTAGAGTAAGGCATTTGTGAAAATTCTATAGCAATATAGAGTGGGAAAGGGTCTGTGTGTTTGGACAATGAGTAGACACTGCAATAAATAAAACCTATTAAAAACATCTGTCTTGTCCAGGACCGGAGTCCGTGCGCCAATCAGACTGGGTGCGCCAATCAGAGCTACAGTAGGACTTTATGCAAATAAGGAATTTGTCACAGGGCCCTGCCATCATTTACTTTGAACTGGACTGTGTGTTTACAGGCATTAGCAACAGCGCGACTTTAGCTCATTAGAACGCATTCGCCAAAAGCCACAAAATACACCTGAACTTATTTCTGCAAATAAATGTGTGTGAATACCACAGTAGTGTTCTTACATTTGGGAACTTTACAGTCATTGATCAAACAACCATGAAAAGGTGCTCTCTCTACCTTAGTTATGCACAACAAGATCAACAACCAATGCTAGCCAGAGCGAGATGAGCTAAAATCTAATGAGAGAACATTAGATAAACTCTCTCAAATTATTTCAGCTAGTTGGCAGTCATAATTGCACTGATAAACAAAAGGGAATAGTAGCCTGCTCACTGTTCTGCAGCCTGTCTGCCAATGCATGCTTGTCCCAACCCAGCTTTTGACAACTGAATGGGAATTTGCCTGCCTGTCCATTTGATTGATGCCAAATACTTTTGATTGACAACTAAGGGTGCGTTTGTAAATTGCTTCCCGTGTGTTAGTGCACTCTGTATTCATACATTTGGAGCGTTGTCGGATTGTCTGTAAATTCCGCGCGTTTCGCTCTCCGAGCGTTAAGTGCAGTGTGCGCTCTGTCCGAGGAGGAGCGTTGATCTCAGCGTCCCTCAACAGCAGTCAAGCACTCAAGCCATCTCTGCCTAAAGTTGGCTAGCTACTTCGACACAAATGAGAGAACATCTCACTCTGACCATTTTACGCACCCTAGCAAAGCTGGTTAGGCTGTTTTCATTTTATCTAGAGAGTAAGTGACTAACTGTGCTGCTGGCAACAATTGAATTACGTTTTTTTCTTATTTTTTTACTGACACGGTCATATTCAGCGGGTGTTGCGCGTCGTAAATTCATCAGTGGTTCTGCGCCCTGGCGCTCAGATGAGAGTGCTCTGAAATCGGAGTGGATAGCCAGAATGAATTTACGAATGCAAGATATATGCTAACTGAATAACAGTCAGCATAGCTAGCTAGCAAAGCGATTCACATGTCTTGCTTGCTAACCAAACGATCTCTTAGCTGTAGCCACCAAAAAACTGAGGCGAAAACGTCGGTCACTCACCCAATGACTCGACGTCCTCCCTATACTTCCCAGGAGCTAGCTAACGTTTAGCTCAGTGTTTTACCTTGCTAAATAGATACGCTCGCCTATTAGCCACATTATGACTGACTTGTGATCACTGCACTTGCTAGTTTGAATATATTGACATTCCCAGCTGTTTTTGTCCAAAATACTGAGTCATTGAAACAAACCAAGCATCCCGAATTGGATGGAGGCAGCCGTGTACCAGGCCAGCTGCGATTTACAACCTGATAGCAATTTTTGGGACTATATTAATTATCAATTTATTCTGACAACAATGCCTTACTGTACGTCATGGATGTTCTTGTCAAACATAACCTATTTTTTAAAACCTCTGACAAGTTGGTTTTGTAGCATAAACTGGGAATTGTATATTTTTTACTGATATGATTGTTTCATATATGCAAAGTAGTTAAAATGCTGTCAGTTCCACGTCAAGTACAATCAAATGAAGTCAACGTGAAGGAGTATATTTGAATAATAATATAAATATGGTTATACAGGTGGTGAGTTAATGGAATCATCAACCATAAATCTGGTGCTCGTCTCCAAATTAACATAAATAACAAATGGAAAGTACATTATAAGACTTTTCTCAAAGTTGTTGGTTGTTGTGAAGTTTGTTTGTGTTGCATCATTAACAGGTTTGGAAGAATAGAAGAGTAGAACTCCATGGCACTGAGTGGTTGAAGAGTCCCCACAATGTGGCCCGGTATAGGTTAGGATCCCCAAGCAATGCTTCTACTACCACTACTACAGGGCTCTTCGCTGACCTTTTTCTTTTACAAGGAGCACGTGTGCATCTAAATTGAAAAATGTAGCAGCACACAAAGAAATTTAAGAGCACAATAAAAAATATTTGATGTAACGGTGCAAGCATGACTGTCATGAATCTGCGCTCAGTGTATTCTCCACGGCACTTAGGGGCTGCGGTACAGTGAAGCAATCATTGCAACAATTATCTAGATGATTTTCACACAGCAAAATATTTAGACGCATATGTGAGCAAAATGGTCGCCCTGTATCACTACTACTACTACTGAGGCCATTATACACGACACGACCAAAAGGATGTGGACACCTGCTTGTCGAACATCTCATTCCAAAAGCAAGGCCATTAATATGGAGTTTGTCCCCCTTTTGCTGCTATAACAGCCTACACTCTTCTGGGAAGGCTTTCCACTCGATGTTGGAACATTGCTGTGGGGACTTACTTCCATTCAGCCACAAGAGCATTAGTGAGGTCAGGCAATGACATTGGGCGATTTAGACCTGGCTCGCAGTCGGTGTTCCAAATTATCCCAAAGGTGTTCGATGAGGTTGAGGTCAGGGCTTTGTGCAGGCCAGTCAAGTTCTTCCACACCGATCTCAATTAACCATTTCTGTATGGACCTCGTTTTGTGCACAGGACATTGTCATGTTGAAACAGGAAAGGGCCTTCCCCAAACTGTTGCCACAAAGTTGGAAGTACAGAATCGTCTAGAATGTCATTGCATTCTGTAGCGTTAAGATTTCCCTTCACTGGAACTAAGGGGCATAGCCTGAACCATGAAAAACAGCCCCATACCATTAACCATCCAGCAAACTTTACAGTTGACACTATGCATTGGGGCAGGTAGCGTTCTCCTGGCATCCGCCAAACCCAGATTTGTCTGTCGGACTGCCAGATGGTGAAGTGTGATTCATCACTCCAGAGAACGCATTTCCACTGCTCCAGAGTCCAATGGTGGCAAGCTTTACACTACACCAGCCAATGCTTGTGTATGGCTGCTTGGCCATGGAAACCCATTTCATGAAGCTCACGGCAAACAGTTATTGTGCTGACGTTGCTTCCACAGGCAGTTTGGAACTCGGTAGGAGTGTTGCAACTGAGAACAGACGATCTTTACACTACGCGGTTTAGAACTTTCCGGTCCCATTTTGTGAACTTGTGTTGCCTACCACTTTGCTGCTGAGCCGTTGTTGCTCCTCCTCCTTTCCACTCCACAATAACAGCACTTACAGTTGACCAGGGCAGCTCTAGCAGGGCAGAAAGTTTACGAACTGACTTGTTGAAAAGGTGGCACGTTGAAATTCACTGAGCTCTTCTGTAAGGCCATTCTATTGCAAAATGTTTGTCTATGGAGATTGCACGGCTGTGTGCTCGACTTTCTACACCCGTCTGCAACGAGTGTGGCTGAAATAGCCAATTCCACTCATTTGAAGTGGTGTCCACACACTTTCGTATATATATATATATATATAGTGAATCTCGATGAGGTAAAGTAATGTCACAGAAACGTCATTGTAAAAACATTAGGCACACACATGGGTTACTGCCGTACACACACATGGGTTACTGCCGTACACACACATGGGTTACTGCCGTACACACACATGGGTTACTGCCGTACACACACATGGGTTACTGCCGTACACACACATGGGTTACTGCCGTACACACACATGGGTTACTGCCGTACACACACATGGGTTACTGCCGTACACACACATGGGTTACTGCCGTACACACACATGGGTTACTGCCGTACACACACGGGTTACTGCCGTACACACACATGGGTTACTGCCGTACACACACATGGGTTACTGCAGTACACACACATGGGTTACTGCCGTACACACACATGGGTTACTGCCGTACACACACATGGGTTACTGCCGTACACACACATGGGTTACTGCAGTACACACACATGGGTTACTGCTGCACACACATGGGTTACTGCCGTACACACACATGGGTTACTGCTGTACACACACATGGGTTACTGCTGTACACACACATGTGTTACTGCTGTACACACACATGGGTTACTGCTGTACACACACATGGGTTACTGCTGTAAACACACATGGGTTACTGCTGTACACACACATGGGTTACTGCCGTACACACACATGGGTTACTGCCGTACACACACATGGGTTACTGCCGTACACACACATGGGTTACTGCCGTACACACCGGCACACACATGGGTTACTGCTGTACACACACATGGGTTACTGCTGTACACACACATGGGTTACTGCTGTACACACACATGGGTTACTGCTGTACACACACATGGGTTACTGCCGTACACACATGGGTTACTGCTGTACACACACATGGGTTACTGCTGTACACACACATGGGTTACTGCCGTACACACACATGGGTTACTGCCGTACACACACATGGGTTACTGCTGTACACACACATGGGTTACTGCCGTACACACCGGCACACACATGGGTTACTGCTGTACACACACATGGGTTACTGCCGTACACACACATGGGTTACTGCCGTACACACACATGGGTTACTGCTGTACACACACATGGGTTACTGCCGTACACACACATGGGTTACTGCCGTACACACACATGGGTTACTGCCGTACACACACATGGGTTACTGCCGTACACACCGGCACACCTCCACATTCACTAGAAAGCTGCCAACAATAAAGCGTAACAGGTTATCCGAGCGTCATCCTGAAAATAGCACTTTTTGTTATTGTAAAGCCATTTGGGTTTTCACGCCCATCTCATCGTTGATCACTTACTCTGACATTCTGTCTAAAGTCTCTCTGAGTTAGAAATAACTATGTAGGCAAACAGTCACGGAATAAGCCCCAGTCACTTGTAAATTCATTGATAAAGCAGCGTCAACACACAGCCAGGTTTGGAGTGTAAGAGTCGCCAGGATACACCATCAAGACATCAGTCAACACGCCAAGGGCCCAGATAACAACGTTCCACTTGCAACGAACGTTGAGTTGTAAAGATCCAGTATCCTCTTGGCTTACTGACGTTGGACGTGCAGACGCCCTCTTTACACCATGGACGTCTTCAATACGTTTTAGAAACCGTGTCTTTGACATCTACTGTCCACTCCTGGGGTTCACGAATGGTGAAAGTCCAGAGAGATTGGGGCATGATATTAGGGCCGGCACAATACCAGTATCGCAATATTGTTTCTATGGGAAAAATGTAAACACAAAGCATACCAAACTCTTTCAGTCCTTTAAACACCTGCTGTATGTAAAATATTGTGAGCTATAGATAGAAAAAAATAAATACATGTGACTCTGAATGACATCATAATGATGTTTGTTTCCAACATCAGGACTGTTTTCCTAACAAAGTTAAAAGCGCTTTGTGTTTTGTTTCTTTGCCACGATATTAACGAGTATAGAGATACTGGTATCATCCTGGCCCTACATGATACCCTTGACCGCTAACTTCTCTGTGCTCTCCTGTGTTTACGGGGTCACATCTGTCCCTGAGCCTGGGCTCTCCTCTCCTCTAGGCAGCGACACACCCACATGGACACCACCTCCGCATTGCCATCGTCGTAGAGCAGGATGAAGGCATGGTCCTGCAGACAGAGAAGGTAGAGAGATGGAGAGAGATTAATAGTGTCTCAGATATGGATCCAGTGATTAGAGTATACTGTACATAGGCCACGACCAATGGAACAGCCAATCTCTCAGAACATCTGGAAAAATTACCACATTGGTCAATAAAAACACACTGAACTAAAAATAAACCTATTTCTTTTCCTCTTAGGAAGATCAGTTCCGATCTCCTTAATAACCTCTTACATCTATGGGGGCTTATTTCATTATTGGATAAAAAACGTGCCCGTATTAAGCGCAATATTTTGTAAAAAAAGATGCTCGACTATGCATATAATTGACAGCTTTGGAAAGAGAACACTCTGCGTTTCCAAAACTGCAAAGATATTGTCTGTGAGTGCCCCAGAACTGATGCTACAGGCGAAACCAAGATGAAAGGCATATCATTGGAATATTTGTAGGCATATCATTGGAATATTGACCATAAGAGACTACATTTGCCAGGTGTCCGCCCGGTGTCCTCCGTCGAAATTGGTGCGTCATCTTCAACTGCACGTCTTTTTCCAAGCGATTCAGAGGAGAAAGTAGACATCCACGAACGATATATCAATGAAGAGATATGTGAAAAACACCTTGAGGATTGATTCTAAACAGCGTTTGCCGTGTTTCAGTCGATATTATGGAGTTAATTTGGAAAACAGTTCGCCATTTTGATGACTGAATTTTCGTTTTTTTTGGTACCCAAACGTGATGTACAAAACGGAGCGATTTCTCCTACACAAAGAATATTTCAGGAAAAACTGAACATTTGCTATGTAACTGAGAGTCTCCTCATTGAAAACATCCGAAGTTCTTCAAAGGTAAATGATTTTATTTGAATCCTTTTCTGTTTTTTGTGCAAATGTTGCCCGCTAAATGCTATGCTAAATGCTACGCTAAATGCTACGCTAGCTATCAATACTCTTACACAAATGCTTGTTTTGCTATGGTTCAAAAGCATATTTTGAAAATCTGAGATGACAGTGTTAAGAAAAGGCTAAGCTTGAGAGCTAGCACATTCATTTCATTTCATTTGCGATTTTCATAAATAGTTAACGTTATGTTATGCTAATGAGCTTGAGGCTATAACTGGATACAGGTTTTTTTCATAGCAAAAGTGAACAAAACGGAGCGATTTGTCCTACACAAATAATATTTTTTTGAAAAACTGAACATTTGCTATCTAACAGAGTCTCCTCATTGAAAACATCTGAAGTTCTTCAAAGGTAAATGATTTTATTTGAATGATTTTCTTGTTTTGTGAAAATGTTGCTGGCTGAATTCTAGGCTTATAGCTATGCTAGCTATCAATACTCTTACACAAATGCTTGTTTAGCTATGGTTCAAAGCATATTTTGAAAATCTGAGATGACAGTGTTGTTAAGAAAAGGCTAAGCTTGAGAGCTAGCACATTTATTTCATTTCATTTGCGATTTTCATGAATAGTTAACGTTGCGTTATGCTAATGAGCTTGAGGCTATAAATAGGATCCCGGATCCGGGATTGCTCGACGCAAGAAGTTAAGATCTTTGTTTAAATTATTTTCAAGGACATTCAGAATTGACGAGCAGGAGCGTCCACCAGAGCTGTTCCCAGAGAATTGAATGTTAATTTCTCTACCATAAGCCACCTCCAAAATCGTTTTTGAAAATGTGCCAGTACGTCCTACAGGCCTCAATCGCAGACCACATTTATGGCGTCGTGTCGACGAGAGGATTGCTGATGTCAACGTTGTGAACAGAGTGCCCCATGGTGGGGGTGGAGTTATGGTATGGGATAGGCATAAGCTACGGACAACGAACACAATTGCATTTTATCGATAACAATTTGAATGCACAGAGATACCGTGACGAGATCCTGAAGCCCATTTCATCTGCCGCCATCACCTCATGTTTCAGCGTGATAATGCATGACTCCATTCACAAGGAACTGTACACAATTCCCGGAAGCTGAAAATGACCCAGTTCTTCCATGGCCTGCATACTCACCAGATGTGACACCCATTGAGCATGTTCGGGATGGATTGATGTGTATGACAGTGTGTTCCAGTTCCCACAATATCCAGCAACTTCGCACAGCCATTGAAGAGGAGTGGGACAACATTCCACAGGCCACAACCAACCGCCTGATCAACTATGTGAAGGAGATGTGTCACGCTGCATGAGGCAAAAGGTGTTCACTGATAACTTAAAAAGTTAGGGGCGTGGATCAGAAAACCAGTAGGTATCTGGTGTGATGAACAGATGCATATCTGTATTCCTAGTCATGTGAAATCCATAGATTAGGGACTAATGAATTTATTTGAATTGACTGATTTCCTCTATGATCTGTAACTCAGTAAAAAAATTGAAATTGTGTTTACATTTTTGGTGGCTGGAGTCTGAGTTTTGACAATTTTTATGGCCTTCCTCTGACACCACCAGGTATACAGGTCCTCGATGGCAGGGAGCTCGATCGCAGTGATGTACTGGGCCGTACACACTACCCTCTGTAGTGCCTTGCGGTCAGATGCTACAGATTTTTAAAATTATTTTTTTAACCTTTATTTAACTAGGCAAGTCAGTTAAGAACAAATTCTTATTTTCAATGACGGCCTAGGAACAGTGGGTTAACTGCCTGTTCAGGGGGCAGAACGAAAGATTTGTACCTTGTCAGCTCAGGGTTTGAACTTGCAACCTTCCGGTTACTAGTCCAACGCTCTAACCACTAGGCTACCCTGCCGCCCCCAGATGCCATACCAAGCGGTGATGCAGCCAGTCAAGATGCTCTCAATGGTGCAGCTGTAGAACTTTTGAGGATCTGAGGGCCCATGCCAAACATTTCAGCTTCCTGAGGGGTAAGAGACATTGTTGTGTCCTCTTCATGACTGTTGGTGTGTGTGGACCATGATCCTTAGCGATGTGGACTCCGAGGAACTTGCAGCTCTCGACCCGCACCCCTGCAGCCCCGTCGATGTGGATGGGGGCGTGCTCGGCCCTCCATTTCCTGTAGTCCACAATCAGCTCCTTTGTCTTTCTGACGTTGAGGAGAGTTGTTGTCCTGGCATCACACTGCCAGGGGTCTGACCTCTTCCCCTATAGGCTGTCTCATCGTGTGTCGCCGATCAGGCCTCCCACCGTCGTCCATTTGCAAACTTAACGATGATGTTGGGAGTCGTGAGAGGCCATTCATTCGTGGGTGAACAGGGAGTACAGGAGGGGACTAAGCACGCACCCCTGATGGGCCAACGTGTTGAGGTTCAGGGTGGCACTGTGGTGTCACCAGAGAGACACATTCAGTCAGGACAATAAATGCTACACCAAGACTCCAGCACAAGGCTTCCCATAATCAATCAACGAATGCTCAAACCATACAACCACCAAATGCATATAATCCTAGCCATATAGAGTCCAACTAGCACTGTGGAGATGGTGACAGAGGTCACATGACGTGTGACACATCAGTGACAAGAGCACCATGCACTGATACAACCTCATCTGGAGAGCCTTGTGTCAGTGATGACCTCCGCCGGTTCATACAGGGGTCAAGGGTGAAAGTGGTGGGGGTTGTCACCGGAGACGGGCCAACGGTGACTGGGACCGCTACATTTATTTGGTGTGTCGAGTAGAGGGACAATTAGATAAACGACCAAAGCCATCGCTCTTTAAATGGACTTGTCACCCCTGGTTTCTGACACAGGACCTTCACTAACAGGCACTAACAAACACAGCAGTGTTAACAAGAGTCCAATCTGGCCGAGAACAGGGATATAAGGACCAGGGACCTTATGTGGGGACAATGAATTTAGCCAAATAAAAAAATTAATGGAGGATAGATTACAGAAGGTAACATTGGAACAAGGACTTGATGGTGTTGAGGTGTAATATACAGTAATGTAAGTATAGTTTGTATAAATACTATATTTCAATATTTTTGGATTCTGTCAGATATTTTATGTTTAAAAGGCAATGTTCTGCAACCTTATCTCAAGTTAGACCCTTAAGACCCGTAAGGACATAAATGGCAGTCCAGTCTGACGGGTCTGTTCCACTCCAGGTCCAGCCCAGAGGGGGCAGGGTCCAGAGGGGCAGGTCCAGTCCAGAGGGGCAGGTGTCCAGAGGGGGGCAGGTCCAGTCCAGACGGACGGGGCAGGTCCAGTCCAAACGGGGCAGGTCCAGTCCAGACGGGGCCGGTCCAGTCCAGACGGGGCCGGTCCAGTCCAGTCCAGACGGGGCCGGTCCAGTCCAGACGTGGGCAGGTCCAGTCCAGTCAGACGGGCCGGTCCAGTCCTGTGTCCAGTGAGTCTGAGGGACTGGGAGAGCCCCATCAATCCTGGTGTCCTTCTAATGGGCAGCTGGGGCTAAGATAGACTGAGGTTAATTACTCTCATATCAGTGTGTGAGAGAGAGAGAGCGAGCTGGAGTGGATGCTCTTGGATGCCCCAATGTTCTGGGTACCCATCTCATCAATCATTGCTGTGCCTGTACAGAGAGAGAGAGGGGGGAGATGGAGGGAGTAAAGGGAGGGAGAGATGGGGTCTAGAGTAATGTCTTTAATATCCAGCTCCTGCTCTCTGCTCTCGACCCTAACAGACTGGCCACGTCTGATGGAATCTGACCTGAATGAAGGGGAGGGGCTTGGCTTCTGCCTTTTAATACCTCATAGACAGATACACACAGACGTACGCACACACACCCCGGCTTAAAGACAGACATGGAGAAAACCCACTAACTCGGACAAAGTTATTATTGGAATCCCAGTTGAGATGGTGTCATAATTCAGGCTATAATTAACACACGCACACCATGTTTTTTCAAGGCCAGCCAAATCTCCACAATGCATGGACAATAAAGCTTTTATAAATGTTCCACACACACACACACACACACACACGGGCCACGCGATCCGCCATTAATTAAAACACCTGCCACCAGAATTAAGCCGAAAACCAGGAGGACGTTATTAAGAGTCAAATGGAATAAATACTCTTTAGTTAGGTCATTTCAGGTGCTACAGCTTTACCTTTCCAACGAGCCGCGTGGAGGATAGAGGAGAAAACTCATTTAAAAAGTACCACTACATTAATCACAGTCTCAGAGCATCAAAGTGGGATAATCACCTGAATGGGCCGTTCAAATAAAACTGCCACAAATCCCCGGGAAATTCTACCGTACTCTTTTAATTGTTTGGAGTTCTTTGATAGGCTTTTTAATCGAAGATTAATTTATGCAATTTTAAATAACTTCTACATATGATTAATAAGCTTGGAAAATTAAACGGAGTCGGAAGCAATTATAACAAGTGGCTGGTCATCACCTCATTAGACGTTGTTGGAGGAACGCGACGCAGTGGATGAGTGTGTGTGTGAGAAGCCGTGTGTGTGTGTGAGAAGCCGTGTGTGTGTGTGTGTGTGTGTGTGTGTGTGTGTGTGTGTGTGTGTGTGTGTGTGTGTGTGTGTGTGTGTGTGTGTGTGTGTGTGTGTGTGTGTGTGTGTGTGTGTGTGTGTGTGTGTGTGTAAGAGAGAGGGGTGGGGAGGGAAAGAGAGAGAGAGAGGAAGAGACAGAGAGAAAGGTTGAAAGGTCAGAAGAGTAACTAGGTCTTTGCAGATTTGCATGCTAATCTCCAGCTCCCACAAGGAAGCTGACTGGCAGACAAGGCAGGTGTGTGTGTATATGACGAGGGCTCCTTGAGGTGACATTTTACTCCAGTACTTCCACTGTGTGTGTGTGTGTGTGTAGGTGTGTGTGTATGTGTGTGTGTGTGTAGGTGTGTGTGTGTGTGTGTGTGTGTGTGTAGGTGTGTGAGAGACTGATTCTATATGAGATGATCCATTACTCCAGTACATCAACTTAAAAGAGGGATGCGTTCCATCGGCCAAACGGCATCCGGCTCAATACCATATCTACCTCGAGCCTGTGCTGCAAGGGAGCTGGCTACACTAACTGGTACCCTTGTAGTTAATCAACACCGACTTTCTTATCATGATGAGGAAAATGAGACTCAGGGGAATATTCTCTGGGCAGCAGTATGATGAGTTGACAAGCCTGGAATAGTTTAAATTCTATGACAGAGAGAGTAAAAACAGCTGCCATTAGGCTTTATGAATTAGAATTATGAATAAGAAGTTAGCATTATATAAAAGATGTTTGCATGGTTATGTTCAACTGGTAAACACAGACCACTCCCCCAAATCCAGAATTGTCTCCATTCTCTATTTCACTTTGTGAAGTCTTCCTGAGTAAGAAGCCTTACTATGTTCAGTGTGAGGCCCTAGGGGTCAAATGTGATAAGAACGGCCCCGGTGTTAAAGTGTCCACACAGAAATGTCTGAGAAAACCTTCCATCTTGCTAATGTGTAAACAAGTGGAGGAGATTGGAGTCCTTTTTAAATCCTGTCACTCGCACGGGTCCCAGTGGCGATGGGACTTTAAATGTCAGTTCTCTCTCTCTTCTGGGGCACTGCAGGACTGCTGAACCCTTCCACCTCTTTACACCCTTAACAGCCCGTGCTGCACCTTTCAACCCCCCCCCCAAACACACACTCAGATTACTACACTCAACAGTCATTTTTACATGGGGGTTTCTGCAGGGTTTTGGGCAAGTGGAGGTGGTCAGGGTCCTTGATGGAGTTGGGGACTGTCTAAGACTCGACACACACCAACACACACGCACGGACCCTTTGTCACAGACCAGGGGGCTCATCTGGCACCTCTGGGTAGGGGAGTTTGAAGGGGGCGGGGGGAGTTTGAAGGGGCCGGGGGGGGCTGCGTTAGGGACAAAGGTGCTAAAAGGCTCGTTGACAATGAGGGCCCTCCGGTGGGGAATAGAGGAGGAGAAGAGATGTCAATCAAGTCACAATCAGAGACAAGGGGATGGTGGGAGGGAGTGGATCAGACACACACACCTCAAAATGGAAAGGGTGAGTACAGAGGCCCCTTACAGCGTTACAACAGCTCTTTACAAAACCGAGAGGGAGAGAGAGAGAGAGAGAAAGAGACACACACACACAGAGAGAGATGTGTGTGATGTCTACTGTTAATTTTTATTGTTTATTTCACTTTATATATTATCTACCTTACTTGCTTTGGCAATGTTAACACATGTTTCCCATGCCAATAAAGCCCCTTGAATTGAATTGAATTGAGAGAGAGAGACACAAAGAGAGAGAGAGAGAGAGACACAGAGACACAGAGAGAGATAGAGAGAGACACAGAGAGAGAGAGACACAGAGAGAGAGAGAGACAGAGACATTCACACAAAGAGAGAGACACACACAGAGAGACACAAAGAGAGAGACAGAGACAGAGAGAGACAGAGAGAGAGAGAGAGAGAGAGAGAGAGAGAGAGAGTGAGAGAGAGACACCAGAGAGAGAGAGAGAGTGAGACAGGGTGAGAGAGAGACACCACAGAGAGACAGACATTCATTGCAGGAGTAAGGAAATATGTATTTCAGAAGTATTCCTACCAGGTCAGACGACACTAGACTAGAGCATGGTGGAGCCCTGGTCATTTCCTGGGAGCCAGCCAATGGAAAGTCCTCAGTGTGTCATCGTGATGAACACCTTGATAGGATATCATGAGGTAATGTCCTCCTAATGAAAGATGCATCAGTGGAAGGAGAACACACTGGCACTTTCCTGACAGACACAGCTGTTGTGATGCAGGTTGTGAAGACATTATTTCCAAAGACACACACACACACACACACACACACACACACACACACACACACACACACACACACAATTCTGATTTCAGCTCACACTTTACTGGTTGACAGACCCTCTGCCCTGATGACAACAGAGGAACAATGTTGAATCGTCTATTTAGGTTCTTTCTCTTTCAGAAGTGTTATGTCTCCCAGTTCTGTGTTGGCCAGTTAGCCTCCAGATTTTCAGCTATGAAACATATCAGCTGTGGTTACCTGGACTTAAAGTCAGTGAAAGCCGTTATTACGACTTGTTATAACACACGGCGTCGTTTCCCAGACTAGATCAGACTAAAAAGCACTTTATATGGAGAAACCTACCAGAATGCTGCTTATTCCCTGACTGTTTCATTCATCTCTGTCCAGGAAAACGGCAACAAGTCTCCCCTTCCTTCTCCTCTTCCCTTCCCCCCTCTCCTCCCTTCCTACCCCCTCTCCTCCCTTCCTACCCCTCTCCTCCCTTCCTACCTCTCCTCCCTTCCTACCTCTCTCCTCCCATCCCCTCTCTCCTCCCTTCCCCTCTCTCCTCCCTTCCTGCCTCCCTCCCTCCTGCCCCCTCTCCTCCTCCCTTCCTGCCTCTCTCTCCCTCCTTCCCTCTCCTTCCTACCCCTCCTTCCTCCCTCCCTTCCTACCCTCTCCTCCCTCCCTTCCTACCCCTCTCCTCCCTCCCTTCCTAGCCCTCTCCTCCCTCCCTTCCTACCCATCTTCTCCCTTCCTACCCCTCTCCTCCCTTCCTACCCCTCTCCTCCCTTCCTACCCCTCTCTTTCTCTCTCTCTCTCTCTCCTCCCTTCCTTTCTCTCCTCTCTCTGTTTTGCGTCCCTCTCCCCCTCAGGCCCCTTCATTTCCGTTCTCCGTGATGAGGCACGCAGATGAGGTCACAGTCACGTGCCTCTGTGGCGGGTCTGATTGTCTCACGCACCCCCCCCCACCACCGTGTACATATTAACAGTCTATATACACATTCCATCTGTATGTTAACAGCTTGCCACAGCTGGAATCCCCAGTACAAAGTGCCGTCGTTCACTAATAGTTATTATCTTCACGGCCTTATTCCTCCAGGAGAGCCGGTGGAAGACACGGCAAATTGTGTCTCTTTACGATTATGCCTCCGTGGCTCGCTCATCAGCTTGGCATGGATGGTGGATGAGGATGGGACGCGGCTCCCTCCCTGATTATTGATGGCTATATTGACGTCATTCCCGCTGTGGGGTTTTATGGTATGAGCATTAGTGGCTGTTAGTGATGCTGGTGTCCTGGGATATGTACAGTCTGTTTGGTTATTGTCTGACAGTCTGTCTGACTGTCTGTGACTATGGGATGTCCTACTAACTAACTAACTAACTGATAGACCTAAACTAAGCAGAGATCAATGCATTCTCTGAGGGAGAGAGAGAGAGAGAGAGAGAGGGGGGGAGAGAAAGGAGAGAGGAGGAGAGAGACAAGGAGAGAGGGGGAGAGAAAGGGAGGGGGAAAGAGACAGAGAGAAGGATAGACAGCGAGAGAGATAAAAAGAGATGGAGATGCAGAGAGAGAGATACAGAGAGATACAGAGAGAACAGAGACAGAGACCGAGAGAGACCGAGACCGAGAGAGACAGAGACCGAGAGAGACAGAGACCGAGAGAGACAGAGACCGAGAGAGACAGAGACCGAGAGAGACAGAGAGATACTGAGACAGAGAAAGAGAGCGAGAGACACAGACACAGACAGAGACAGACAGACAGACAGACAGACAACCAACGACTGTTCACCCAATCCACAAAAGTGGGAGATAAATTTACCTCAATAATTACCGTGGGATATGTATTAGCAGTAACCTTGGGAAAATCCTCTGCATTATCATTAACAGCAGACTGTACATTTCC
>NC_088213.1:12446188-12661027 GCF_036934945.1 Oncorhynchus masou masou | reverse complement strand
AAACTATCAGAGAGAGAGAGATGGCGTGGTAGGTGAAACTATCAGAGAGAGAGAGAGAGAGATGGCGTGGTAGAGAAACTATCAGAGAGAGAGAGAGATGGCGTGGTAGGTGAAACTATCAGAGAGAGAGAGAGAGAGATGGCGTGGTAGGTGAAACTATCAGAGAGAGAGAGATGGCGGGGTAGGTGAAACTATCAGAGAGAGAGATGGCGTGGTAGATGAGAGATGAGATGCGTGGTAGGTGAAACTATCAGAGAGAGAGAGAGAGAGATGGCGTGGTAGGTGAAACTATCAGAGAGAGAAGAGAGAGATGGCGTGGTAGGTGAAACTATCAGAGAGAGAGAGAGAGATGGGTGGTAGGAAACTATGAGAGAGAGAAACGTGGTATGAAACTAGAGAGAGAGAGAGAGATGGCGTGGTAGGTGAAACTATCAGAGAGAGAGAGAGAGATGGCGTGGTAGGTGAAACTATCAGAGAGAGAGAGAGATGGCGTGGTAGGTGAAACTATCAGAGAGAGAGAGAGATGGCGTGGTAGGTGAAACTATCAGAGAGAGAGAGAGAGAGAGAGAGAGACGGTGTGTAGGTGAAACTATCAGAGAGAGAGATGGTGTGGTAGGTGAAACTGGGCTTTCCCCGATCCACTGGGCTTTCCCCGACCCACTGGGCTTTCCCCGATCCACTGGGCTTTCCCCGGTCAGAACCATCCGTTGCAAGATTGTGCGCACATCTTCTATCTCTGCAGTGTCGTCATTGGACGCCTAGTTTCTTTTCCTTTCTTCGCCCCTGCAGGTCCTGTGTTCTTCCACCTCCATGGTCCACACAACCTATAGTACGGACCCGGTGTTAGACGGTAGACTAGCCAAGTAGCTGGAAAGGGCTCCATGGTCCACACAACCTATAGTACGGACCCGGTGTTAGACGGTAGACTAGCCAAGTAGCTGGAAAGGGCTCCATGGTCCACACAACCTATAGTACGGACCCGGTGTTAGATGACTAGCCAAGTAGCTGGAAAGGGCTCCATGGTCAACACAACCTATAGTAGACCCGGTGTTAGACGGTAGACTAGCCAAGGAGCTGGAAAGGGCTCCATGGTCCACACAACCTATAGTACGGACCCGGTGTTAGACGGTAGACTAGCCAAGTAGCTGGAAAGGGCTCCATGGTCCACACAACCTATAGTACGGACCCGGTGTTAGACGGTAGACTAGCCAAGTAGCTGGAAAGGGCTCCATGGTCCACACAACCTATAGTAAGGACCCGGTGTTAGACGGTAGACTAGCCAAGTAGCTGGAAAATGGTCCACACAACCTATAGTAAGGACCCGGTGTTAGACGGTAGACTAGCCAAGTAGCTGGAAAGGGCTCCATGGTCCACACAACCTATAGTAAGGACCGGTGTTAGATAGACTAGCCAAGGAGCTGGAAAGGGTTGGAGCCCATGTTACTTCTCTAGCTTGTTGTGACAGCCTGGGGAAGTTACTGGTCCAGCACTGCAATCAGAGAGACTGAGATATCTGTCTCAGCCTACTGCAATCAGACTGTGATATCTGCCCCAGCCTACTGCAATCAGAGAGACTGAGATATCTGCCCCAGCCTACTGCAATCAGAGACTGAGATATCTGCCTCAGCCTACTGCAATCAGAGAGACTGAGATATCTGCCCCAGCCTACTGCAATCAGAGAGACTGAGATATCTGCCTCAGCCTACTGCAATCAGAGAGACTGAGATATCTGCCTCAGCCTACTGCAATCAGAGAGACTGAGATATCTGCCTCAGCCTACTGCAGTCAGAGAGACTGAGATATCTGCCTCAGCCTACTGCAATCAGAGAGACTGAGATATCTGCCTCAGCCTACTGCAGTCAGAGAGACTGAGATATCTGCCTCAGCCTACTGCAATCAGAGAGACTGAGATATCTGCCTCAGCCTACTGCAATCAGAGAGACTGAGATATCTGCCTCAGCCTACTGCAATCAGAGAGACTGAGATATCTGCCTCAGCCTACTGCAATCAGAGAGACTGAGATATCTGCCTCAGCCTACTGCAATCAGAGAGACTGAGATATCTGCCTCAGCCTACTGCAATCAGAGAGACTGAGATATCTGCCTCAGCCTACTGCAGTCAGAGAGACTGAGATATCTGCCTCAGCCTGCTGCAATCCAGAGAGACTGAGATATCTGCAGCATGGCTACTCCAGTCAATGTGGTTCTGCTTGCCGGCCGACTCCAGTCAGGTGTGGTTCTGCTTGCCGGCCGACTCCAGTCAGGCGTGGTTCTGCTTGCAGGCCGACTCCAGTCAGGTGTGGTTCTGCTTGCCGGCTGACTCCAGTCAGGTGTGGTTCTGCTTGCCGGCTGACTCCAGTCAGGTGTGGTTCTGCTTGCCGGCTGACTCCAGTCAGGTGTGGTTCTGCTTGCCGGCCGACTCCAGTCAGGTGTGGTTCTGCTTGCCGGCCGACTCCAGTCAGGTGTGGTTCTGCTTGCCAGCATGACTCCAGTCAGGTGTGGTTCTGCTTGCCGGCCGACTCCAGTCAGGTGTGGTTCTGCTTGCCGGCCGACTCCAGTCAGGTGTGGTTCTGCTGCCTGCTTGCCGACTCCAGTCAGGTGTGGTCTCTGCCGGCTGACTCCAGTCAGGTGTGGTTCTGCTTGCCGGCTGACTCCAGTCAGGTGTGGTTCTGCTTGCCGGCTGACTCCAGTTCCAAGTAACATACAATGACACAGGAAACATCATGCAAATTTCTGCACAGTCGTTCAACACCGAAATAAACAAGTGAAACCAACGTATACTGTTAGGGTTTCGATGTTTTCTTTAAAATGTCTGTTTCCGGGAATAGAAAGGGATTTCCTCTGTTGTGGCCTAACATGACAACTCAAATTAAATCCAAATGGTTAGAGCATCCACTGGAAATACATCTAGTCTTCGGCACACTCCATTTCTTAATGAGACATGTTCAGCTCAGAGGTGATTGGGAGAGGCCGGAGAGACCCGGGGGGAGAGACGGGGGAGGCCGGGGGAGAGGCCGGGGGGGGGGGACCGGGGAGACGGGGGGAGAGGCCGGGAGAGATCAGGGGAGAGGCCGGGGGAGAGACCGGGGGAGAGACGGGGGAGAGACGGGGAGAGGCCGGGGAGAGGCCTGTGGAGAGGCCGGGGGGGACGGGGGAGGCCGGGGGAGAGGCCGGGGGAGGCCGGGGGAGACGGGGGAGAGGTCGGGGGAGAGGCCGGGGGAGAGGCCGGGGGAGAGGCCGGGGGAGAGGCCGGGGGAGAGGCCGGGTGGAGAGGCCGGGGGAGAGCGGTGGAGAGGCCGGGGGAGAGGCCGGGGGAGAGAGATGCCGGGGGAGAGGCCGGGGGAGAGACGGTGGAGAGGTCGGGGGAGGACGGGGAGACGGGGGAGAGGCCTGTGGAGAGGACGGGGGAGAGGCAGGCGGAGAGGCCGGGGGAGAGACGGGGGAGAGGCCGGGGGAGAGGCCAGTTCTATGTTTAGTCATTATTAAGTGAGGGTGAGGCCGGGTCACAACCTGCTGTCATGTCCATTAAAATCTATGCAATATTTGGGGTAATGGTTGGTTTAATTGACTGACATGTAGTGTCTACGATAGTAACATGGTGTCAGAATCGGAAAATTACGTTTTCACTTTTTATAGGAGCATAATTTAAAAAACAATAAGAAACTGGCTATTTAAAGCACTTAGTTTTTATGTTAGCTTTCATCCTTAGACAGTGTCTCTGTGCTGCAGTAGTGTAACTAAAGGCTGTGGGAAGGTGTGCAGAGGGCTAACTGTGAGGAGAAACTGTGAAACCTGGAAATAGTTACTGGAGCTGCTCCCAGGTAGGAGGAAATCATCTGTTGAGAGAGGTGATATATTTTCTCTCCCAATCCTTCTGCTGCTTTCTCTCTGCAGATTTAAGAACATATTCAAACCTTTCTCTCTGCAGCTTTCTGAACATATTCACACCTTTCCTCAACAAGAGGAACAGTAGAACCACTAGTGTTATAGCCTAGGCTTTGATCAGACAGAACTTTTCAACTGATCTGACGTCAGCCGTAAACCTGGTCTGAAAACCTGGATATCCAAAGAGGCTTCAATGCAAATGATTTTCAAACCTGCTTCCATTACATGTCCAGCCAGCCCATAACACCAGTTATATACGTTTCCACGGCAACACAGGGCTTCAAAATCACCCCGGCTGGTAGCGAGCAGAGGCAGGCTATTTTTGGGCAGAAATGGTCAATTATACTTTTGGTACCCGAAGGCTATAATGAAATTTCACAATCTGTCTCAACACCACACTGTGCATTGAACAATAAAGGTGTTGTGACCAATAAAAGGAAAGACCGTCCTCAGTAAAACCAAATGTGTTTCTGATGTTTTACCTCCACCATCGGTCCTCTATGAGCAGTCTGGCCGGACGATGCCATTGATGATCTATCTAAGGAACTCATCTCTTTAACATCAACTAAATGTCTGTGTCCGGTCTTAAGGTGAAATCACGCTGGGTCAATATAGCACGTTTCTCTTAGTCAGCTCAGTCCCCCATTAATGAAATCAGCCTGTGATGAATCTGATTGTCACAAACAGTCCAGTCCAATAACATGGCCTCTCAGTTACTAGTTAGTCATGATGCAATGGAACAGTTTGAGAAGTAGTAGGCTATGAGTTCAAAGCAGTAACATCACACCACACAGCCGCTATCATCTCACACACACGCACACACACACACGAAGAAAACAGTCATCATCCACTTTGGTGATTACTGAGCACACGTCTCTTCTTCTGAATAGCACTGATCCTACCTATGAGAGGTAGCCTGGTGCTGAGAGAGACAGACAGAGGCAGAGAGAGACGGGCAGAGAGACATAGGGAGAGAGAGACAGAGGACAGAGGAGAGAGAGAGACAGAGGACAGGGAGAGAGACAGAGGCAGAGAGGAAGAGAGAGGAGAGAGAGACAGAGGAAGGGAGAGAGAGAGAGACAGAGGAAGGGAGACAGAGGGAGAGAGAGACAGAGGAAGAGAGAGACAGAGGCAGAGAGAGACAGAGGCAGAGAGAGACAGAGGAGAGAGACAGAGAGGAGAGAGAGACAGAGGCAGAGAGAGACAGAGAGAGAGACAGACAGAGGAGAGAGAGACAGGCAGAGAGACAGAGGCAGAGAGAGACAGAGAGAGAGAGAGGGACAGAGAGAGACAGGGACAGAGGGAGAGAGAGACAGAGGGAGAGAGAGACAGAGGGAGAGAGAGACAGAAGGCAGAGAGAGACAGAGGCAGAGAGAGACAGAGGCAGAGAGAGACAGAGGAGAGAGAGACAGAGGGAGAGAGAGACAGAGAGAGAGAGACAGAGACAGAGGGAGAGAGAGACAGAGAGAGAGAGGAGAGAGAGACAGAGGAGAGAGAGACAGAGGGAGAGAGAGACAGAGGCAGAGAGAGACAGAGGGAGAGAGAGACAGAGGCAGAGAGACAGAGGCAGGAGAGAGAGAGAGAGAGAGGAAGGAGAGAGAGACAGGCAGGCAGAGAGAGAGAGAGAGACAGAGGAGAGAGACAGAGAGAGAGAGAGAGAGGCAGAGAGGCAGAGAGAGAGACAGAGGCAGAGAGAGAGACAGAGGCAGAGAGAGAGACAGAGGCAGAGAGAGACAGAGGCAGAGAGAGACAGAGGCAGAGAGAGACAGAGGCAGAGAGAGACAGAGGGAGAGAGAGACAGAGGGAGAGAGAGACAGAGGGAGAGAGAGACAGAGGCAGAGAGAGACAGAGGCAGAGAGAGACAGAGAGGGGGAGAGAGAACAGAGGCAGAGAGAGACAGAGGCCACAGAGCTTAGACAGAGGCAGAGAGAGACAGAGGCAGAGAGACAGTTAGGCAGTAGAGAGACAGTTGGAGCAGAGAGACAGAATGAGACAGATGCAGAGAAGAGGACAGATTTAACAGATTCTAGAGTTTTAAGCAGACACAGAGAGAGATGCTTTAAGGCATAGAGAGACAGATCAGACGAGATACAGAGGCAGAGAGGTGTATTTTAGAGATTAAAGCCACAGGCTCTACAAATAGACTCACCTGTAAGATTTGAGCCAGGAGGAGTTACTGTACAGGAATGTTGGTGCAGCTGTCTGCAGAATGAGACTAATGCAGATGAAGGACTTTTACAATAGCAACAATTTAAATGTTTTAAGCAACAATATAGTCATGCGTCATTGTCTATAGCTTCCAAAAACAATCAATGCAATACATTTGAGGCCAGAATCAGGCCCTATTACCTACAGAATCAGAACCCGTGTTATTTACAGAATCAGACCCGTTTACCTACAGAATCAGACCCGTGTTACCTACAGAATCAGACCCGTGTTACCTACAGAATCAGACCCAATTTAAGGAGTCAGATTTAAGAATCAGACCCGTGTTACCTACAGAATCAGACCCGTGCTTTAATCAGAAGCGATTTACAGAATCAGCGTGCATACATTTTACAGAATCAGGTGTTACCTGGCAGAATCAGAGCACCATGCTCTACCAACTGACCTACAGAATCAGACCTGTGTTACCTACAGAATCAGACCCGTGTTACCACAGAATCAGACCCGTGTTACCTACAGAATCAGACCCGTGTTACCTACAGTATCAGACCCGTGTTACCTACAGAATCAGACCCGTGTTACCTACAGAATCAGACCTGTGTTACCTACAGAATCAGACCCGTGTTACCTACAGAATCAGACCCGTGTTACCTACAGAATCAGACCCGTGTTACCAAGGAATCAGACCCGTGTTACCTACAGAATCAGACCCGTGTTACCTACAGAATCAGACCCGTGTTACCTACAGAATCAGACCCGTGTTACCTACAGAATCAGACCGTGTTACCTACAGAATCAGACCCGTGTTACCTACAGAATCAGACCCGTGTTACCTACAGAATCAGACCCGTGTTACCTACAGTATCAGACCCGTGTTACCTACAGAATCAGACCTGTATTGCAACTCAACAGGGATGAGAAAGACAGCTCTGAATCATTTGATCACATTACCAGTCAAGCAACTGATGAACTTTGGGTCACCTCACACCTCTACAGAGGCTAGTTCAGAGGAGAGGAGAGACTGACTCAGTGAGCACTACAACCACTAGCTATGGTTCACGAAATCTGCAAAGCCTTTTTCTCACTAGCATTACCACTGGGAGGTAGGGTATAGCCTATGGCATTAAAAACAGGGGAGTCTTGTATTCTCACTTCTTCAAATCCCCAACTCTGGAAGACACCAGGTCAGTGGATCTAGCATTCAACACAGAGCTAAGGATAAGAGAGAGAGACAGAATGTACTGACTGTCTCCACTGTAGTGATGATCTGATGTACTGACTGTCTCCACTGTAGTGATGATGATCTGATGTACTGACTGTCTCCACTGTAGTGATGATGATCTGATGTACTGACTGTCTCCACTGTAGTGATGATCTGATGTACTGACTGTCTCCACTGTAGTGATGATCTGATGTACTGACTGTCTCCACTGTAGTGATGATGATCTGATGTACTGACTGTCTCCACTGTAGTGATGATGATCTGATGTACTGACTGTCTCCACTGTAGTGTTGATGATCTGATGTACTGACTGTCTCCACTGTAGTGATGATCTGATGTACTGACTGTCTCCACTGTAGTGATGATGATCTGATGTACTGACTGTCTCCACTGTAGTGATGATCTGATGTACTGACTGTCTCCACTGTAGTGATGATGATCTGATGTACTGACTGTCTCCACTGTAGTGATGATCTGATGTACTGACTGTCTCCACTGTAGTGATGATGATCTGATGTACTGACTGTCTCCACTGTAGTGATGATGATCTGATGTACTGACTGTCTCCACTGTAGTGATGATCTGATGTACTGACTGTCTCCACTGTAGTGATGATCTGATGTACTGACTGTCTCCACTGTAGTGATGATGATCTGATGTACTGACTGTCTCCACTGTAGTGTTGATGATCTGATGTACTGACTGTCTCCACTGTAGTGATGATGATCTGATGTACTGACTGTCTCCACTGTAGTGATGATCTGATGTACTGACTGTCTCCACTGTAGTGATGATGATCTGATGTACTGACTGTCTCCACTGTAGTGATGATGATCTGATGTACTGACTGTCTCCACTGTAGTGATGATGATCTGATGTACTGACTGTCTCCACTGTAGTGTTGATGATCTGATGTACTGACTGTCTCCACTGTAGTGTTGATGATCTGATGTACTGACTGTCTCCACTGTAGTGTTGATCTGATGTACTGACTGTCTCCACTGTAGTGATGATCTGATGTACTGACTGTCTCCACTGTAGTGATGATCTGATGTACTGACTGTCTCCACTGTAGTGTTGATGATCTGATGTACTGACTGTCTCCACTGTAGTGATGATCTGATGTACTGACTGTCTCCACTGTTGTGTTGATGATCTGATGTACTGACTGTCTCCACTGTAGTGATGATCTGATGTACTGACTGTCTCCGCTGTAGTGATGATCTGATGTACTGACTGTCTCCACAGTTGTGTTGATGATCTGATGTACTGACTGTCTCCACTGTAGTGATGATGATCTGATGTACTGACTGTCTCCACTGTAGTGATGATCTGATGTACTGACTGTCTCCACTGTAGTGATGATCTGATGTACTGACTGTCTCCACTGTAGTGATGATCTGATGTACTGACTGTCTCCACTGTAGTGTTGATGATCTGATGTACTGACTGTCTCCACTGTAGTGATGATCTGATGTACTGACTGTCTCCACTGTAGTGTTGATGATCTGATGTACTGACTGTCTCCACTGTAGTGATGATGATCTGATGTACTGACTGTCTCCACTGTAGTGATGATGATCTGATGTACTGACTGTCTCCACTGTAGTGTTGATGATCTGATGTACTGACTGTCTCCACTGTAGTGTTGATGATCTGATGTGAGTGTAATGATTTGCAAGAAACACGAAGTGTTAATCATCAGCGGTGAAATACTATTTGTAGGAAGCAATCTCACGTCATACGAACTCCATCTGCTCCGAGTTTGAGCCTGGACATGGTTTAGGAACAGAAACTAACAACAGACAATGTGTGTGAGGAATAAAAGACTTAAACACCAACGCCGTGCCGTAGAAGAGATACACCCGAGGACATGAATATGGACTTAGTTTCCAAGCACACAGCAATAGCAACACTTTGGAGTAAAGTATAAAAATATCCCTCAGATCAATAGCAGCTCAGAGGGAGCCTGTCAATCATCGGGTATCGTCAGTTAGGCCTAACTCATATTGTCAGCTGCAACGTCTCACAATAGACGTGCAGACTGAGACAACTCATAATAAAACACGGTCTGACATACTGTTCCTGGTCAAATGCTTGACGGGAGAAAACTGATGTCACTCTTTTTGAATCACAAAAAAAAACGGCATTTTGAAGTATGTCTACATCTGAATCAATTGCTATTGATTTGTGATCCTAGTACACTAGATTATGAACCACACAAGAAACATGAACCGCACTAGCTTTAAATGAGATAATTCCAGGAAGGCAAGAAGGCAATTGATCTGAAGGCACCATGCAAGCAATGCTGAGAGAAATCATTCAGGCAAAAGGTTGCTATGCAGGTTTGCATTTCTGACAACTTGTTTAGGGATAAATGTAGCCTTTGATCATCACTCTCAGTTCCATTACATTACGACTCTCAGTTCCATTACATTACGACTCTCAGTTCCATTACATTACGACTCTCAGTTCCATTACATTACGACTCTCAGTTCCATTACATTACGACTCTCAGTTCCATTACATTACGACTCTCAGTTCCATTACATTACGACTCTCAGTTCCATTACATTACGACTCTCAGTTCCATTACATTACGACTCTCAGTTCCATTACATTGATGATCTCAGTTCCATTATGACTCTCAGTTCCCATTATGACTCTCAGTTCCATTACATTATGACTCTCAGTTCCATTACATTATGACTCTCAGTTCCATTACTGACTCTCCAGTTCCATTACATTATGTTCCATTACATTATGACTCTCAGTTCCATTACATTATGACTCTCAGTTCCATTACATTATGACTCTCAGTTCCTTTACATTACGACTCTCAGTTCCATTATGACTCTCAGTTCCATTATGACTCTCAGTTCCATTACGACTCTCAGTTCCATTATGACTCTCAGTTCCATTATGACTCTCAGTTCCATTACATTACGACTCTCAGTTCCATTGATTATGATCTCAGTTCCATTATGACTCTCAGTTCCATTACATTACGACTCTCAGTTCCATTACATTACGACTCTCAGTTCCATTACATTACTGACTCTCAGTTCCATTACATTATGACTCTCAGTTCCATTACATTAGTGACTCTCAGTTCCATTACATTATGACTCTCAGTTCCATTGTTGATCTGACATTACTCTCAGTTCCATTACATTATGACTCTCAGTTCCATTACATTATGACTCTCAGTTCCATTACATTATGACTCTCAGTTCCATTACATTACGACTCTCAGTTCCATTACATTATGACTCTCAGTTCCATTACATTATGACTCTCAGTTCCATTACATTATGACTCTCAGTTCCATTACACTCTCAGTTCCAGACATTATGACTAAAACAACCGTAGAAGAGATAACCTCAGTTCCATTCAGTTCCACATTACGACTCTCAGTTCCATTACATTGACTCTCAGTTCCATTACATTACGACTCTCAGTTCCATTACACATTAGTTCCATTACATTTTCAGTTCCATTACATTACTCTCAGTTCCATTACATTACGACTCTCAATCATTCCATTACATTACGACTCTCAGTTCCATTACATTATGACTCTCAGTTCCATTACATTACAACTCTCAGTTCCATTACATTATGACTCTCAGTTCCATTACATTATGACTCTCAGTTACATTACACGACTCTCAGTTCCATTACATTACGACTCTCAGTTCCATTACATTTGACTCTCAGTTCCATTACATTATGACTCTCAGTTCCATTACATTAGCGACTTCATTCAGTTCCATTACATTATGACTCTCAGTTCCATTACATTATTGACTCTCAGTTCCATTACATTAGTTGACTCTCAGTTCCATTACATTACGACTCTCAGTTCCATTACATTACTCTCAGACATTACGACTCTCAGTTCCATTACATTACGACTCTCAGTTCCATTACATTATGACTCTCAGTTCCATTACATTATGACTCTCAGTTCCATTACATTACGACTCTCAGTTCCATTACATTACGACTCTCAGTTCCATTACATTACGACTCTCAGTTCCATTACATTATGACTCTCAGTTCCATTACATTATGACTCTCAGTTCCATTACATTATGACTCTCAGTTCCATTACATTATGACTCTCAGTTCCATTATGACTCTCAGTTCCATTACATTACGACTCTCAGTTCCATTACATTACGACTCTCAGTTCCATTACATTACGACTCTCAGTTCCATTACATTATGACTCTCAGTTCCATTACATTACGACTCTCAGTTCCATTACATTATGACTCTCAGTTCCATTACATTATGACTCTCAGTTCCATTACATTACGACTCTCAGTTCCTTTACATTATGCATAAGAGTAATTCGAAGAAGACATCTTCTGTACAGTTTTGTTAAGAACCCCAGCGCTCGGCCTGAACATGAACAAGCATCGCTTGTGGTACGATTTTGGAAGCATACGAACCTTATCTTTCATATCAGCGAGAAATAATTTTTTTAAAAGGTTAAAATTGATATACATCTTTATAGGGTTAAAGAGTACATCTTGGGCGAGGGTAAATTAGGGCTGAACTCACTCAAAACAAGTTACCAGAACTTGAACTGTAATTTATGAACCAGCACCCCGGTATATATTATTTTATATTTTACTGCTGCCCTTTAATGACTTGTTACTTTTATCCGTATTTATTGAAACTGCACTGTTGGTTAGGGGCTTGTAAGTAAGCATTTCACTGGAAAGTCTACCTACACCTGTTGTATTCGGCGCATGTGACTAATAACATTTGATTTTGATGCAGAGCAACGTGTTAAGATGAGCATAAAGCCTAAAGATATCAACATATCAAAAGAACATTGCTACACGTTTTACAACATATATCACTATGACTCATAGTGATAGTCAGCTGGGGAAATAAAAATGCATTCACTTTTTCTCCACACCGCTGTGTAAAAGTTACCTAACTAACCAGGCTAGAAAACGTTTTCAAATTAGAACAGCTTGTCACTGTTACACCATTAAAAAGTGCATAATTTTATGCGTCTTGAGAAATTGCTAAAAGTTTAAAGCTTGAATAGTCGCCTAAGCTAGCAAGAAGCAGATGTAGTCCTTCTCCCATCGCTAGCGGGAGCCTCTGTTCACTAGCTTGACAGAACGTCAAGACCGCTCGTCCACTCTCCAAATGCGGACCAACTAATTAGCTGATAACGGCATCCTCATTCAAACAGTCAACTACGACCCATCATTGTCATAAGATACTTTTTAACTAAATGTCTACTAAATAGACATGGACCGAAAAGGAAAAATACTTTTAAATTATTCCGCTAGCTAGCTAATAAAGATATTCTATGCAGGAGACCGCTAACGAACGAGCGGTTCTCTCTCAACATCAACAATAACATGTTCCAGCTTTCCCTTATAGTGAATTCCTTTAAAGTTATCCTTTTGCACAAAAAATACACATAAATTCACACTAAAATTAGTTCCTTGTCGTTTAAATTACACATGCGAAGACTTGCGTTGGCATTATATCGTTTGCTAACCGTTTACATTTATAATGATTTCAAGCTGCGCTTTACCTTCAATTCCGCACTCTCCGCCATCTTGCAATTCCTAGTGCAAGCGTGATGACGTATTGTGACGTTGACGACCACCACGCTACGTGCGTGCGCTCATTGGGGGTGCATTTAAAATACTTGAAACGTTGTTTGAGTGCTTAAAACGGTGTTAGTTTTGCAGTAGATATAATCCGTCCCATATTCCGTTTCAATAGATACGTTTAATTGACATGACACTTTAGACATATTTTGATGTCCTCAATCAATGCAAAATGCAACATTTTTTTCTCTCCCAACCACCAACTTGTTCTTTGTAATGGAGTTGTCTCCATAGAAGTTTTGTACTTCATTTCCTCCACAAAAGAGAGTGACTATGCCTCTGGACTGATCTCTCTCTCTCTCTCACTCTCACTCACTCACTCACTCACTCACTCACTCACTCACTCACTCACCACTCACCACTCACTCACTCACTCACTCACACACACACACACACACACACACACACACACACACACACACACACACACACACACACACACACACACACACACACACACACACACACACACACACACACACACACACACACACAAGACAGGGAATATATGTGGAAAGGATGTGGTTATCTGTTAAACAGGAAAATAATGAATAAATGCAATGGATACAACAGGATAAGCAAATGGATCAGAATGGACTGGTAATAAAGTAGCACAACTGGATTAATAGGATAATAAAAATATATACAATCAAACAACTATCAGTAACAGTAAACACACAAAGTTACAAGAACAATATTAAAGTACTTCTGCACGCACTCCATCCCACAAGTCCTCTCAGAGGAGAAGTGAGGAGACAGTGGGCTGCACAGAGAGAAGAGCTGTCAGGTGTCGTGACCATGACAACGTGCCCATTAGCAACCAATCAGGGTTCAGTCACACAGGTCAGAGAGAGTTTGAGAGGCCGGTTTATGTCTTGGTCGAAAATATCATGTATATTTTTGACCTCGGTTTATGGTGCCCCCAGACACTCAGGCTCCTGGGAGATGGGGAGTGGGCTGTGCAGATTGAAAGGGTTGGGAGGTGCTGATGAGAGTCAATTCGTAACCAAAACAGTTCTTGAGATATGCTTGAAAAATGGGATTTACCTGTTTTATATATACACTATATATTACAAATGTATGTGGACACATCTTCAAATGAGTGGATTCGGCTATTTCAGCCACACCCATTGCTGACAGGTGTATAAAATCGAGCACACCGCCATGCAATCTCCATAGACAAACATTAGCAATAGAATGGCCATACTGACGAGCTCAGTGACTTTTAACGTGGCACCGTCATTGGACGCCACATTTCCAGCAAGTTAGTTCATCAAATTTCTGCACTGCTAGAGCTGCCCCGTTCAACTGTAAGGGCTGTTATTGTTAAGTGGAAACTTCTAGGAGCATTAACGGCTCAGCCGTGAAGTGGTAGGCCACACAAGCTCTCAGAAAGCACGTAAAAATAAAAATAATTTGTCCTCGGTTGCAACCCTCACTACAGAGTTCCAAACTGCCTCTGGAAGCAACGTCAGCACAATAACTGTTCGTCTGGAGCTTCATGAAATGGGTTTCCATGGCCGTGCAGCCGCACAAAAGCCTAAGATCATTATGCACAATGACAAGAGTTGGCTGGAGTGGTGTAAAGCTTGCCGCCATTGGACTCTGGAGCAGTGGAAATGCGTTCTCTGGAGTGATGAATCACGCTTCATCATCTGACAGTTTGGCGGAAGCCAGGGGGGTGCTACCTGCCTGAATGCATAGTGCCAACTGTAAAGTTTGGTGGAGGAGGAATAAAGGTCTGGGGCTGTTTTTCATAGTTTGGCCCCATAGTTCCAGTGAAGGGAAATTTTAACACTACAGCAAACAAAGACATTCTAGAGAATTCTGTGCTTCCAACTTTGTGGCAACAGTTTGGGGAAGGCCCTTTCCTGTTTCAGCATGACAATGGCCCCGTGTATAAAGCGAGGTCCAAACAGAAATGTTTTTTCAAGATCGATGTGGAAGAACTTGACTTGCCTGCACAGGGCCCTGACCTCAACCCCATAGAACACATTTGGGATGAATAGGAACGCTGACTGCGAGCCAGGCCTAATCGCCCAACATTAGTGCCCGACCTCACTAATGCTCTTGTGGCTGAATGGAAGTAAGTCCCCACAGCAATGTTCCAACATCGAGTGGAAAGCCTTCCCAGAAGAGTGGAGGATGTTATAGAAGCAAAGGGGGGACCAACTCTAATGTTAATGCCCATGATTTTGGAATGAGATGTTCGACGAGCATACTTTTGGTCATGTAGTGTATTTCCACACTGAGGTTGGAATAATGCTGAGAAACTGTGAGAATTATGATATGGCCCGTTTAGTGTGGCTGCGTTGTTCATACATGTCTGGTCTATGAGTAGAATTACGTTCTTACCTCAATTAGCCACAAAATCCCTAGTTTGAATAATGCAGCTATTTTTCTGGAAGCTGTACTGCCCCGTTTTCCCTACGTTTTCCACCACGTGGGCCAGCCCCCTAGCGCTTTGACTTCAACCAATGAGCTTCAGCCCCTCGCCATATGCTGTATATGAAAGCTAGCAAGAGGCACATGATGCACCCACAGCAGAGCGAGAGAGACAGCAATGACTCGGTGCACATATCTGCACATATGTGACATAGTACACCATTTTTGGGGACCACTTTTGGCATGTGAGTGTAACAGTATAACTTTAGACCGTCCCCTCGCCCATACCCGGGCGCGAACCAGGGACCCTTTGCACACATCAACAACAGTCACCCACGAAGCATCGTTACCCATCGCTCCACAAAAGCCGCGGCCCTTGCAGAGCAAGGGGAACTACTACTTCAAGGTCTCAGAGCAAGTGACGTCACCGATTGAAACGCTATGTAGCGCGCACCACCGCTAACTAAGCCGTTTCACATCCGTTACATGAGTATGACTTTCAGAACTACTGGCTAAAAAGTATACAAGAGTACCGGAGAATCCCTTTAATAGACCAATAAGACAGAGAGTTCCAAACCTCTGCCAATAATAGCACATTTTCAGTTGTCCCCTCCTCACTCAGACCACTCCCAGACAATCCTAGCTAAATTCTTGCTTGAGAAATTGCCCTTTACTAAGAAGCAATTGTTGTTTGTTTTCAATTAAACTGGTCAAAAATAATCACAGTAAGGTACTTAATTGTTATCCAGAAAGGATTTGATATGGAGATTAAAACGGCTACATTGGAGCTTTTAAAACAGTTCATGGTGTGCTCTCTCTACAACTACAAACATTTTAGAACGTTGCCCACCCTGAATGCATCTTTATAATATAGACTAACAAGGTGTCTAAAGCACCCAATAAATGAGTTCCAATAGGATTGGTAAACACGCAGCAGCAGAAAACTAGTTTGGAACGAGATAGCAGTGGGATTGGGCACCGTTTCAGAATAGGGACCTATCGACTTCACGCTTGAAAAGTTATAAATGCTGGATATTCATGAGCCAGTAGATGTCACTAATCTTCATTTTCCAGTAGATGGCACTATCTCCATTGTAATTCAGACTATGATAAATACAGATTACCCACTATGTTTCTGACATTTATAGAGCCCCCAAAGTCCTCATGAAATTGTTAATATGACTATGTTATATCTAATCATGAATAAGATAATGCCCCCCAGCTTTCCAGTGTTGTACTGATATCTATGTATCGTATTTGGTTATGCCATACATGGCTACTCCTTATCCTGAAGAGGGACATGAACAGAACACTGGGTGGAGTACATTACTCCCTAACAATGCAATTCATCTTCAATGTAATGATTGATGACACAAATCCATTACGGATGACTTTAGTCAACCATAGAAGGCTCACGTGGAGGGGTATTTCAACAGGGACGGCGGTTGCACATTTTCCCCACCTGTTCAATGTGATGTCCACAGTGACAGGACAAGTGCAGGTTAACTTTGTATTTGTCTTTGTCAAAGGAGTCATTTAGAGTTAGATTCCATGACCAATGTTGGCATAATGAACAGGAACAAACATTATTTCATGGCCCCTCTAATAGGTTGATAAACTTCTATGATGTACAAACCATACCCTTTCATTCTCATGTTCGGCTGGGCCATTTTGAACAATTGTAACAAAAAAGCAAATAAATCTGAAATCATTCACTGTGAAAATGGGTTCACTCATTACAACTGATATTTAAGTGGGCTTTTATATGTTTGGGTGTACCACGACAAACAGTTTGAGTGGCTTTCAAAAGGAGTATTGTTTGGTATTGAGGGCAGCCCTCCGACACTGTTTACCAAGGGTGTAATGGGTTATGTGGTCTGTTCATTCTTATAATTTAAGAAGACTTTTATTCGTGGCTTCTCACAATCATACTCGTGTATACAGTCTCACTAAAATATATCTTAAAAAATATCATGATTTAAAAAAGGAAAAATAATCATACTTCAACGGTATCTGTTAATCATTGTAATGTAATCGATGTTATGTCAGTACTTCACTCAAATGTCAGTTGAACTTGTGAAGTTGTGTCGAGTCAAATGTTTAGTAGTTTGTGATATTATGAGGCTTAACAAACCAGTAAATATATAAATTATTATATCAATACTGTGTTGCTGATCTATACCATGTGCAACAGCAAAAAATGATCACATCACTTGTGTTCAATGCCATTCTCATGTGGACGGAACAGGAAAATGAAAACTACGGTTCATAAACAACTTCTTCAGTATACCTTGTGTAAACATGTTACAATACACACACACACGAGTGGTTAGTATTCAAATGAAAAGGTGCCTTCACGTGGGGAGCAATTACTGTCAAAAAAGATTAATATTCAACATGCATCACTGCCATTATGCGAGCATCTCTGTTACTCTCTTGTGCCTAGGGACAGAGGGCCATCTAAAGAGCATTTAATCAATAGCTATTAGGCTTCACATCAGAATAATTAGATTTCACTATTAAACAGGGCTATTCCCCTGACAGAATGTCGAACATAACTTGACTGGACTTCTGAGACAGCCCATGTATGGAATGAGTCGTTTGATATGAAAAAAATAAAATAAAAATTAAACAACCTGGATGCTGTATCCGCTACGGAGCCGCAGTCAAACGACCACCCCTCATCACTGTCAAACTCTCCCTAAAACACTTCTGTAAGCAGGCCTTTCTAATCGACCTGGCCCGGGTATCCTGGAAGGACATTGACCTCATCCCGTCAGTTGAGGATGCCTGGTCATTCTTTAAAAGTAACTAACTTCCTCACCATTTTAGATAAGCATGCTCTGTTCAAAAAAATGCAGAACTAAGAACAGATATAGCCCTTGGTTCACTCCAGACCTGACTGCCCTCGACCAGCACAAAAACATCCTGTGGCGGACTGCAATAGCATCGAATTGTCCCCGTGATATGCAACTGTTCAGGGAAGTCAGGAACCAATACACTCAGTCAGTCAGGAAAGCTAAGGCCAGTTTCTTCAGGCAGAAATTTGCATTCTGTTGCTCCAACTCCAAAAGTTCTGGGACACTGTGAAGTCCATGGAGAACAAGAGCACCTCCTCCCAGCTGCCCACTGCACTGAGGCTAGGTAACACGGTCACCACCGATAAATCCATGATTATCAAAAACTTCAACAAGCATTTCTCAACGGCTGGCCATGCCTTCTGCCTGGCTTCTCCAACCTCGGCCAACAGATCCGCCCCCCTCGCAGCTACTCGCTCAAGCCTCTCCAGGTTCTCCTTTACCCAAATCCAGATAGCAGATGTTCTGAAAGAGCTGCAAAACCTGGACCCGTACAAATCAGCTGGGCTTGACAAGCTGGACCCTCTATTTCTGAAACTATCCTCCGCCATTGTCGCAACCCCTATTACCAGCCTGTTCAACCTCTCTTTCATATCGTCTGAGATCCCCAAGGATTGGAAAGCTGCCGCTGTCATCCCCCTCTTCAAAGGGGTGACACCCTGGACCCAAACTGTTACAGACCTATATCCATCCTGCCCTGCCTATCTAAGGTCTTCGAAAGGCAAGTCAACAAACAGGTCACTGACCATCTCGAATCACACCGTACCTTCTCCGCTCTGCAATCTGGTTTCCGAGCCGGTCACGGGTGCACCTCAGCCACGCTCAAGGTACTAAACGATATCATAACGGCCATCGATAAAAGACAGTACTGTGCAGCAGTCTTCATCGACCTTGCCAAGGCTTTCAACTCTGTCAATCACCATATTCTTATCGGCAGACTCAGTAGCCTTGGTTTCTCTGATGACTGCCTTGCCTGGTTCACCAACTACTTTGCAGACAGAGTGCAGTGTGTCAAATCGGAGGGCATGCTGTCCGGTCCTCTGGCAGTCTCTATGGGGGTGCCACAGGGTTCAATTCTCGGGCCGACTCTTTTCTCTGTATATATCAATGATGTTGCTCTTGCTGCAGGCGATTCCCTGATCCACCTCTACGCAGACGACACCATTCTATATACTTCCGGCCCGTCCTTGGACACTGTGCTATCTAACCTCCAAACGAGCTTCAATGCCATACAACACTCCTTCCGTGGCCTCCAACTGCTCTTAAACGCTAGTAAAACCAAATGTATGCTTTTCAACCGTTCGCTGCCTGCACCTGCACGCCTGACTAGTATCACCACCCTGGATGGTTCCGACCTTGAATATGTGGACATCTATAAGTACCTAGGTGTCTGGCTTGACTGTAAACTCTCCTTCCAGACTCATATCAAACATCTCCAATCGAAAAAATCAAATCCAGAATCGGCTTTCTATTCCGCAACAAAGCCTCCTTCACTCATGCCGCCAAACTTACCCTAGTAAAACTGACTATCTTACCGATCCTCGACTTCGGCGACATCATCTACAAAATAGCTTCCAACACTCTACTCAGCAAACTGGATGCAGTTTATCACAGTGCCATCCGTTTTGTCACTAAAGCACCTTATACCACCCACCACTGCGACTTGTATGCTCTAGTCGGCTGGCCCTCGCTACATATTCATCGCCAGACCCACTGGTTCCAGGTCATCTACAAGTCCATGCTAGGTAAAGCTCCGCCTTATCTCAGTTCACTGGTCACGATGGCAACACCCACCCGTAGCACGCGCTCCAGCAGGTGTATCTCACTGATCATCCCTAAAGCCAACACCTCATTTGGCCGCCTTTCGTTCCAGTTTTCTGCTGCCTGTGACTGGAACGAATTGCAGAAATCGCTGAAGTTGGAGACTTTTATCTCCCTCACCAACTTCAAACATCTGCTATCTGAGCAGCTAACCGATCGCTGCAGCTGTACATAGTCTTATTGGTAAATAGCCCACCCAATTATACCTACCTCATCTCCATACTGTTTTTATTTATTTACTTTTCTGCTCTTTTGCACATCAATATCTCTACCTGTACATGACCATCTGATCATTTATCACTTCAGTGTTAATCTGCAAAATTTTAATTATTTGCCTACCTCCTCATGCCTTTTGCACACAATGTATATAGACCCTTTTTTTCTACTGTGTTATTGACTTGTTTATTGTTTACTCAATGTGTAACTCTGTGTTGTCTGTTCACACTGCTATGCTTTATCTTGGCCAGGTCGCAGTTGCAAATGAGAACTTGTTCTCAACTAGCCTACCTGGTTAAATAAAGGTGAAATAAAAAAAATAAAAAAATGCTAAATTTATTTTAAATCAGGTTGTTATTCCTTAAAGGTTCCAGCAGGTGTCAGTATCGTTCCTATTAAGAGACATTCGGGAGACAAGGCAAAAACAGGATTCACTTTTTAATCGTATTTTACATTAATTTCTGATATAATACATACATGAGTCTTATTGGCCCTTAATGGGGTCACAACAACACTTTTTAAAGGTCGTATATCGTGGAAAAAAATGAACAACTGGCTTGGAATTGATTTTAAAAAAAGATTGGTTACAGAAATCAACTGCACAACATGGAATTCAGTCACAAATGGCCGTTTCAAGTCTCTTTACGTGGCGTCTTGGTTTCCTTTATTCTCATCCCCACTCATAACTCTTGCCATGCACAAAGGATTGACATGAGAAAATAAAGCCTACAAGACATAATTAAATACACAACAAATAGGTTTGGTTTCTGTGCCTGTGGTTTATTTAATGTATGGTAGGATTCTGACGATGATTCAAACCCTTTATTTACAAACCCTTCAAACCCTTTAAGTACAACAGAAGCTGGGTGTGTCTTGTAACCGAATGCTCAAATCATACGGAAGAAATATACCTTTTATAATGAATATACTGTACATGGTATCTATGTATGATTAAAAACAATCATAGTTGAGACTGAATGAACATTCTATACACTGTAAAAGACTAATATGTTGTGTGACATTTTAGGCAAACGGAACCTTTTTAATTAGTTCAAGGTTGAAAGGTCATTGGTTACTTCGAAATAAGTGCTAGAATAAATGTTGGCGCCATTAGAACAGCGTTTCCCTTTCCGGTTCCGGTGACCCAACGCGGTGTTTTTGTCCTAACACTCACACACTTGAGTCAACTAATCAACAATTCATCACCAAGCCTTTGATTTGAATCAGGTGTGTTAGGGCTAGGACAAAAACCTAGAAAGGTGCATCATCTTTGGATCCCCCTGGTCCAGCATCTGGGAAACGCTGCATTAGAAGGAAGTGTATTCTATACATTAGATGCCTAACAGAGTTTACTTTATTTCTTAGTACAGTGAGGTCCAGATCAGTAGTAATGTTGACATTTTTTTAAAGTGCTTTACATCAATAATATACATTGTTTAATGTTTCAGATGGACAGAACAGATTAACGACTAAACTTAAACACAAATAAATATATGTAAAAACACATACATAATGTGGTAAAACAACCCAAGAATGCTAGGATTCGTGTTACTTATGAAATATCACATTATACAACTCATTGCACATCTCCACATATATATATATATATATATGGGATATATGAAGAGCAATGGATTATGATTCAAAGGGACTTGGTGAGTCCATATCAAGAGCTCTTTACAGCTTGATAACTGTCTATAAATACAACACATACAATGGACCAGTCGTTTGGTGTATCTTCAAGAGTTCTTTTCAATGGAAGGTCTTGTTCTCCTGACCTCCATAGCCACTTCTTCTGCGTTAAATAAATAGCGCTGGAGTGTGTACACAAGTTGTGAATCGTTGGATGACTGGTGGGGAGGGCAAAGGTCATGAAGTTACGGAGAGACTGTGACTACTTGAGGTGGGTGTCTCTCTTTTTGGCTGCAGTGAGCTGTACTGGAGTCAGGGGGGGGGTCTTGTGGTCTATTATGGAGGCAGCAGAGGGGGTTTGAAAGTACAGGCTCCAGTACAGTGGCGAGGGGTCAGCATCTTGCAAGAGAAATGGTGCAGGGCGTCATGAGCTTCTAGGGAGAAAGGGGATGTGTCACTTCAAACACTGGGCAGATGAAATGTCTTTGTTATTTTTCTATCCACACTGTGTTCTCTAGGCGTTCTGTCCTCTAAGTTCAGTCTACACGTCACAGTAGTTCTGCTCAATATCAAATGCGCTAGGAATTAGCATATCACAAGGACACACATGCTAGCGAAGAATAAAAAGTAGCACTTGCATAGGTACGGTTGTAATTTGACAATTACTACTAGTCATTATCAAAGTCCATTAGAAGGCCATGCTCTTGCCCAGCTCGCCATTGAATTCATTCACAAATGGACTGAAACAGGATACATGTTCTGTTTTTGGACCATATAAATTACCTTTTAGCTTCTGTTGTATTGCATAACGCGCCTTTCTTTCTTGATCCAACTCGCTGCACAAAGTGTCTAAGCAAACAACACATTAATAACAAGAAAATAAAACGCAATAATTGAGCTACAAAGCGGTGGTTTGTAAACTTTGAAATGGATGACTGTAATTTATGTTGTTCACCCTCGGGTATTTTGAGTGACCTCTTAGTGTAGTTGAAGTGTGTATTTACACTACCGCGTTCCAGTAACTCTAGAACTAGTCTATCCGTGAAAGGGCGGCATCAGCTGTTGTCGTCTACTGTATGTAACTGATACGACGATACGTAATGGTCTGCCTTTTACATTTTCCAGTGCGTGATTTAGGAGAAAATAACATTTACAAACAAAACAGCGAAATCAATCTCTCTATGGTTTGATATTATTGCAGTTCATTCGACAATTTCCAGTCAAATTGCGAATTTTTTTTTGACTATTTGACAGGAATGATAAGCTATTATTTGTAGATTGTGGACACGCAGCCTAATTCTATAATGACCGAATTTATGCAAGTGTCACTTTCCCCTCTTCATTCTTGTGTGGTACAAGGAAGCAACAAAGTCAATATGACTGTTCTTGTACATGCACGTTTTCATACTTTAGAACATAAATGCTATAACGATATGGGTCATTTCATTCAATTTAAGTCGGGACATATTATTTCATTTATTAAAACACTGACCATTTAGCATATTCCGATCATTTTTCCTGGAGACTCACCTCGGACAATATGAAGTTGTTGGACCATCTCTTCTCTGTAGGACAGTTCCCTCTTCATTTGGTCCTGAAAATTATCTGCATAGTGAGCAAGCAGACGGCTACTATTAACACAGTGCGCAAGTCCAAATAATAGAATTTAAGCCTAATGGGTTCTCAGCATTATGACATATGACTACATTAAAATAAAGACCTCAATGTGTGGGAAACAGGAGCAGCTCTCGCTTTTGAAGCTCAACAATAATTTACTTCCATTTCAGCACCATGCCGCTGTCCACTAATGTTTGCATCGTTGTAGTCAATGTTCGCTGTATGTCTCTTTATGTTTAAACTCATTCTGAAACAGACCAAGATGGTGGAAACGTGAATGACTTTAACTCTTAAAAAATAAAGTTACATTTTTTTTTTTTTTTACTTTAAGAGATCGAGTTGCGCCTGTTTCCCCTCGTGTAAATATTTCAGCTGCACCTCGACTCTGTGTATGTTTAAGCAGTAGGACAATAAAGCGTCCTACCTTTTAAACTTTGAAATTCGCGTTCCAACTTTTTTCTGAGCTCCACTTGTTCGACAAGCTGTTTCTGAAGTTCCTCTGCAAAACGAAGTGGTCATCACCATTATCATAATCGTCGTTGTAAAAAGGCAATAGACAAAGCAGTAAATTCCAAATGTGGCTTTCAACATACTAACCCTATATATTGCAGACCTATCTTAGCCTGTTCAACAATTAAAGCATTTGATTTTGATTACAGGCCTTTATAGGCCTAATACAATACAGGCCTGTGGGTAAAAACAACTACAATGTTTCCCGTGGTTTATTTCCCTATAGTATCGTAATAACTATTATCAGAAGGCCTATGGTTGGAACGCTAACAGTCGTTTAGCCTCACTGTGTCTCCAAGCATGGTATTGCTAAATAATTAGCTCCATCGCCTCGGGGTTAGAGGCTCGAGCGCCGCAGCTTAACGGCTGGGCTCGTTAAAATATTAATAGTGTAAAAACGATTTCGTGTTACAATAAGTAGAACAATTCCGTTTCTCATAATTTAACATTAGAGGAGGTTAACGAATGGAAAACAATTCAAACGTGACCGTGCAAACTTGTGTTAAGCTGTAGGCATAACATTTTTTTTATAAAGCGATTTAAAAAAATAAGATTATTAGACAGATCATAATAGGTATTATGTTGTTAGTGCAGGACCTAGATAGGGAAGGGAAAACCTCACCAGTCTAGCATATTAGACTGGTGATTCCACACGTCGTAGCCTACACAAGACCAACATGGAACATGGTTCTCATGGTCCATAAAAAGTCTTATAATTAACAACACGAGGTTTTTTTTCGAATGTTGAAATAGTAGGCTTTGAGGAAGTAGAGATACAAATAGAGCCGCGTTCACACGTGTTCGTTATGTTTAAAATATAACTCTGTTAATTCAATGCTAAGTATGATTTTTTTTTTAAATAATTATTCCCAGAAAAAAATTAGCCTATTATGTTTAGTGATTTCCACCTTGCTTTGTTCAATTTAAGATGAGATCTAATGACTTGAAACGAGGCTAGGCTAGGCCTACTTGTTGGTCATTTTGCACGAGACTAATCAATATAAACAAATGTCAATGATCATTGATAAAAATCAAATGATTACCTTTAGCCATGTTTTCGATATCTTTTTCGTGGACCCTACTGACGTCATGCTGACGTAATGCCCCATCGCCTGCAAGAGAAATATTAAAGATGGCATCAGCTCATTAATTAATCTAATTTACTCAATTTTCTGTTATAAATGATCAAATTTGGAGCAGTAAGAAGTGAGAAACCTTTGGCTAACAATTTCGTTACATAAAATATAATACAATAGGCTATATTACCATGGGAGGACGACTAAACTTTTACACACACACACACACACAGAGAAAGAGAGAGACTCACATGGTGGGCTTTCCTTTGCTTGGTCCTGATAGGCTCTCTGTGGAACGTCCTCTCTTGTAGGAGAACGTTGTTTATGTGGGTCGGAAACATGGAGTACACCTGATAAAGACAGACAGTAATAAGCGACGTGCCTATTTGCATACAGAAACTATACCATGAATATGTACTATGCAAGATAATAGGCCTACCGTTCGATCGCAATGGGCTGCTATGTTTTGATCCAAACGTAGATGGACCGTTCAGAGGCATGTGTCCATCCTTTTCATGTGTGTACACCTGCAAAATTAACCAAAGCCATTATAGTCCATACAACTGCAATTATCTATAATTCTCTTAATTTCACAAGCAATTCTTTGAACGGATATACCCACGTGACACATCTCCAATTTATAATTATAGGGAAGTAATTAAATTGTTGTCCACCTATCTAAATTGCAGTTTGACTGACATTAGGACGAGGCCGGCGCAGGCCTAACCTTTTCCCAACACACTACAAGGCTCGCAGTAAACACTCCAAACAGAACCACTTCAATTATCTTTAGAACAAAAGACAAGACACAGACCTAGGCTCCCACTCAGCGACCTTATTGAAACAAGCCTACTCCATTCTCAATCTCTTTAATATTGGGACGATGGTCTTTTTTGTAAATGTCATTGCCAAAATGTATTTTAACAAAAGATAATTTCCATATTTGTTCCAACCTGCCAGTGTACGTCTAGGCTCAGCCTTCTGTAATGTCCGGGTTTTCAACAGCACAATAAAACCCCATGCGAGAAGGCCTGGATATAGTTCATATAAGTGGCTTCTTTTTCTTTTCATTTGACCAAAATATGAAAAATCCCTTGCAAAAACATCACATTAGCCTACTGTTTAGGCTTCAAACTGTTAAAAGCTGCCAGCCATATCAACATCCTGTAAGGCATAGGCCTATGGCCATTGGAACATTAAACATAGCATGATGACCATACTTTATGCCCATGCACTTACGAGACCAAACATCACCCATTTTCATATGGGATCCAAATAAGTCTCCGTGGATTGATGCCTAAATTAATTTACAAACATGTGCGTAAATATATTGAACATCAAAGCACTCATATGGACCTTGGCACACTTACTTCGTACACCGGTGTATCATGGCGCTCTGACACCTGTCCACCCTGCCTCTCGTCATCAGAGGACCCGGAGTGGGGATCTTCCGGTTGTGGTTCTGGACTTGTCCCCAGCTCTCGACTATCTTCAGGCCCGGAATGGGCTGAGTTGAGGGGCGGGGGACTCTGACGGTCCTCCACTGACAGTTGGACTGACTCTTCATCCTCGTGTGCCCTGTTTGACTCCACGTCAACGTCTGGGTCGTCCACGCTATCCACATCCGGGGACATAGACCTATAGCTAGAACTTTCACTCACGAAATCTGGCGATAGGTAACCAGAGCGCACACCGCTGTACGTGTCCCTGTTGCCGTATAGCTTTGCAATGCTTTCGGCGTCTTTCACTACAGGTCTGAACGCAGAGATGTAATTTATCTTCCGTGGAGTTGTGGGGAGTCCTTCCGTTGACCGGGCCTCATCCCCGGATTTATCCTCGTCGTTCCGGGTGGATTGTGAGCTGGAGCACCGTTCGCTGTCTTGAAAGCTATCCTTAGGTGTGTTTGCGCACCGGTCACTTTGATCCGATAACTCGAGGTCACTCTGTCTGACACTTAAGAGCTCTGTGGGTGGTTTGGGTGGTGACTGTTGATACGGTGGCATCGGCAGGCCACCTGCTGTTGGCCAAAACATCGGGAAAGAGGGATAGATACTGTCCTTTGCTCCTGGCCAAAAGACACCCGACACGTTGGTTTTATTTGTCTCTCCCACTCCGTCGTCCTTCTTTTGACACAGTCCAAACGCAGGGAATCCATACGGGTGGGGGAAGAGCGGTGGCTGGATCTTTTGAAGCATCCCAAAGCTCTTACTGGGCACAGGGATAACCGGGTAGTTCCGGACGCCATTTGACAGACTGATGTTAGGCCTACCTCGGTCTTCGTCACAGCGCAACGTTTTATGGGGTACCTCTGGGGAACTTCTTTGGGTTGGGTTACTGGTGGAATGTGACTTCAAAGGAGAGGACATGGATGACCCACTCATAGGTAGCGTCCTCTTACGACTTCCCCCGTTGAACATCGCTTTAACATCCTCCCACGCGTGGGCAACATCATCCGACGAGCTTTTGTCTGTTAGTTTGAGATGGCGCCTCCACGAATTGAAGTTTGCTGCGTCTGGCTGTGTATACTTGGACTCGGGAGTGCGATGGGAGTGGAATATGAATTTATTCGGGGAAAAATACATGTTACAATATGTGCATTTAATGCACTTGGCCCTCGAGCTGTTATACCTGGCAGGTATGAAGCTACCTCTGCTTCCCCACGCGCATTCATGAGAGACATCAAAAGCGAAATTTTCCGGTAGCTTTGGTGGGTTGTGAGCACCGAGGAATGATTTACATAGCCTCTCCGCCTCCCGCTTAGTGATCATACCGCAGCGCCGCGAGGAGATTGGCATGGCGCCAGCGCGCCTCAGTATCTCGAGCTGGACGGGCGTGCACTGGACGCAGGTGATTCCAAGAGCAACGCGTCGGTTATGGATTTCGTTGTAACTGTAGTTCTTTAGCAATGTGTTGGATATCTGCGCCAAGCAAAGTCTTTCCTGGCCATCTATGACCAAAGACACGATGTGCACTCCATACAACGCGGTCTCGCTGACTTGGTTAGGCTTCAGGGAGATGGGGCTGGAGAAGGGCTGAACGTCCTGCTTGGAGCTGGGGGAAGAGCTGGAGTCTCGTCCCGCTGGTTGTTGATTGGGTATCGACTCCATTCCTGGAAGTCTGAAAATAAAATAATAATTTTAGGGTAGCCTATTGCACTACCATATAGGCCTACAGTTGGCATAACGCCTGTCAAAAAAATGCACTAGCCCTAAATTGTTTGCAATTCATTCCAAATCAACAAATAAATAAATAAAGTCCATGAAATAGCTTTGTAATTAATCTTACCAATAGGCCTACGCACGCACATTTCGTGCAATATTAACAATAACATGGTCAAGGTCTTAAAAGTAACGCAGAATATCAGTGTTATTATATACTAATAACTATGCATTATTATTATTATTATTATTATTACATACTTAGTGTTATTATAGAACAATCAAAAACATTTTCAACCCAGCATTATTCACAAAAGTCAAGGATTAGTTAGTTATTCGTTTTTGGTGACCCAGTTCTAAATAAATACATAAATAATAGCCTAATAAATAATTTAATATAAACGTTCAATTTTATACGAGCACGTTTAGTATAGGTATATTAATATTAAGTGTCTAAACCATCCGAAAGCATTTTTTTTTAACATGACCTATTGGATTGGATTTTTTTGTAGGACTATGCCAACTAAGGCTATCCATGATCAGTTAGTTGTTTATTGACGGGACCTTTTCCTGTCGTCTTTAAATCGGCTCAGAGGCGAGGGTGATTACTTAAGAACTACATAAGATCCTTACACGCAAAAGAGCAGAAGGAAAATACACTCTGAGCTGCGCCAATGCGCTTACCAGAGAGGAAAAGAACAGCTAAGCTGCTTTCTTGGTAATTACACGGGTTAAATTGTACGTATTTGATCTGTTAATAAAAGACTAGACATATATATAATTAAAACATCGCATGCTTGTCTCTCTAGATTAACGTTAGTACAACGGCTTATAGACCTACAATAAAATCTTAAAATAGACTTTTACAAATGGCAAATATTTCCCTCACATCTTACATCCGTCCCATTTTTTTTGTTTTGCGCAACGGTTGTAAATATATATTCTATAAGTCTTCCGAAAATAATATATTAATTGGAATATAAATTAAAGGTAACACTTACGAAAAACATGTAAAATATGAAGCTGTGGTGACTGGTGATGAGACATTACATTTCAATAGAAAATACACAAGACAACGAATTGAAAATAGTAAGATCCTTACCTTTCTTTCTGGAAAAGAGCACAGTACTCCTAGGCTTAGGAAACAACTTTTCATCAAAAAGTTTAACAAAAATCACCGACACAAGCAGAGGTCTAGTCCGAGATTAAATATACTGTTGCTGGACCAAGCGTTCAGACAAGTCAAATATCTATCTCTCTCTCTGTAGTGTTTCTGTCTCTGTCTCAGTACAGTGAACGGACTTCCATCCTCTTCGACTCTCACCGGCTGAGTGGCGCACGAGAGAGTGACCGCATGGCAGTCCTCGAGCCTTCGCCACTCCTCAAGACAGCAGTCGACGCTCCTCACTGAAGAAGTGACCGCTAAACTAATGGATGGCAAGGCACACCCACTTAGCGTTCCTTCTCTTTAACTATATTATCTCCTGGACAATGAAGGAACAACAGCCACTAGGCTGTTACTTGATCCATTTAAACTTTACTCAGTGGATCTTTCATAGAAGTGGGGAAAAAAATAATTAAGAGAAAGATAGATGGAGATATATTGCATTAACACTCTTTTGACACAATTAATGACCAACGATATTTTAATAATAGACAAATAATTATAATTTGATGGGTGCATTTATTTGTCCTATTTCACACATGTAGGTACAAGTGTGTATTATACCCATATGCTAATTGGAAATGTTTTTATGATTTATTTTTGTTGCGTATCACAACTCTTCATCGGAGAGTAACTGCCCCTACCAAATGCCAATGAAGGCCTATAGACTATTTCCGGTATTAACAAACAAGCACATTTCGGACAAAACTGAATATGAAATCGAAGGCAACAAAATGGCTGAATGTATCATTTATCAAGTTACACGACCATCTGTTTTGCTTCTCGTGGACACGCAAATCAATTCCAGCCCTTCTGGTAAAGACGCCATGAATTTTAAGGCTCGTGTGCTTTTGTTCGAATGTCAAACAATTGGACACGTTTTAAATCACATACTGTGCATTCTTAGATTCTGCATTGAAAATGGACCGAATCCTAGATGAGCGGATAACTTGCCTCGGGCGGGACTGTCATATGCTGCTGCACACCCTCCCCCCTCCCCCTCTCTCAATACCCACCACCCACGAACCAAACTGTCAGTAAATGAAGGAAATTTGTTGAGCACACAGGACACGGTGCGAGCAGATTGCGTCTACAAACAGAGTGATATATTAGAGCAATAGGCTGAGGTTAGTGTTGAAACCCAATACTGTAAAACCATATTAACTATTCATAACCTGATCAATGCCCCTCAGTTAACCCCAGTAAGCCTTGTGCTGAGGTATCAATAGCTTGCCGGGGCATAAAGTTCAAGGAACGGCATGCAAACTTTTCTTTTTAGTTTAAAACAACATTTAAACTATTTGCACACGTAGGCCTAAATACACGGGTTGAACAACATTTGGGTCAGTCTGAATGACAGAGGTTTACGTTTTGTTTGAATTGTTGTATTTTAAAAATACGTTTTTCCAATTGGATTTTTATTGTAATAAGGACTTACTAAAATTACCATTTGTTTGTTATTTTAAAATGCACATGTAGCCTGAATGCCTATAGCCTATATTCCTAACACTGTCTGTCCTAAATGGACACTGATTAAAATGTAATTAATCAAACTGTCCGGGCCAAAATGTGAACAATTACCACAATCAAATAGGAGTTAATATCGTCCACAAACGCCCTCCAGCCAACTATTGCTAAGCAGACACCATTAAAGTAGAACATCTATGCCCTTTAAACCTAGCATAAATTAGCCTATACAAAATGTTTCCATTGACACCTAGAATTTACATTATGGATAAGCTAGCTGCATATATAGTTTACCTAGGTCTAGATGAACTGACAAAACAGTTATGCACCAGATGTTTTGGGATTGACACCCTCTGTCTCGTAAAATAGATATCACAACCTTAAACATCCATGGTTTCTTTATTAAAAAACAATGTCAAAAGAAACTATATCTATGTAGGCCTATTAAATAGCCATGCAAAACATTATACTGAGCATATGGGCAATAATTCGTCTCTTCATAAATTTGGCTTATTCAAATGTTATCAATCATTATTATGCTGATGAATATGAAAATGATCACGAATGTTGGACTTCGTTTTCCCTGCAATGCACACGCACCATAGTCCGACTGCGAGAAAGACCGTCAGTTTGGCTCTCTGCAATATTGATAGAAAAGGAAACCTAAACCCGATCCGGTCCCGTCGTGTCGTCTTTCACAATCAAAAGGTTTTCCTGCAGCCCAACAATAATTACAATTTTATACTGTAATTATTCCTATGTTTTTAATTATTTAGTCCACCGACTGAATACGCCATTGTCACGGCTTATTCCGGAGAAACGTGAGCTCACGTGGCTCACAACGCTCATTAAAGGCGGGAGTTCAGCGCCGGGATACAGCACGAGAGCAGCGCTTTTAATTAGCGGATTCAGCGGTCATTTTAGGCGAGCCCTTTATTACTGTTGGATACACATCAATGAGATCTTTTTTCGAAGAGTAAATTACCTTGAGACTCATTTATATGCATTCAATTGTTTAAACAAACCTGCGCTACAATATTAATGCGTTCCGTGTTTAAGTCAGTAGAATTCCCATCTCTGTAGAGGTGAACGTAATGTAATATTTAATACATGGTTAGATTGGATATTGACAGGTGACATTCTGTATTCTATCACTTCAATAACATGAACTTTGGTTACACCATAAGAGTAGGCTACACCAAGTAGCCTGTATTCCAGTTTAGTTTTTTTCTTCATAAACCAATGTGACCAAAATAAACTTAAATCCCAAATTTTGTCACAGCAAATGGCAGACATGGTAACAACCTACACTAAAATTATAGTAAATAATGAATTAGGATGTGAGTGACATGCATATATAGACCAGAGTAGGCTACTATTTGGCTACTATTAGACCAGAGCTAGGCTACTATTTGCACTCTATCCTATATTGAAGTAGCAAACAACAGATAATACACAGAGGAGTAGGGTAAAGGAGGCTTCGCCTATACCGGTATATGAATGAAGGCATTATTAACAAGTATCATCTCTCCTCGCGCTCTACGGCGGTTCAGAGAGTGCCGATAGTCAAATTGGAGGTGAGATATCTTCCGAGTGGTGCTACTCCATTTATGTTTTTGGTGCTAACCCGAAAAGGGACCACACACACGTATATTTAACAACTTGGTGAAATGTAACATGAATTAATCCGAATAAACTATAATTCCCTTAAAGTGATCAATATATATACATGCCGATGAATTAGAGGTCGCTGCTAAACCATGATCACAATGTAGCCTACGAAATAGGTATAGGCCTACACTTCGTAAAATTGAGAAATTACGCTAGGCAACATATGGCAATCTAAGCGTTGATCAATGTTATATTTTGACAAACATATGCTGGTGTCCAATTTACACTCTGCTAAGCTTGGAGTGAATCAGAATAAAAACACACATAGGTTCCAGTTTACTTACTGATACTACAGTTCTTACTGACACTAGTTAAATGTTTTCTGATTGCCTATGAACATACACTGAACGAACTCTTATTTCAATCAAATCTACTTCTAGAGGCATTTAAAATAATAATAAATAAAAGTAGGCTATATTAAACATTTCATTCAAGGTAAATCCGTCCTTTAGGTAAAAAGCCTTCATGGCCTTAAAGCAAGTTCCAAGTGGAAAAGATTGTCACATAAATCAAATGTGCCTAATTCAGGAGAAGTTTAATAACAGAACCGATCGAGAGCGAATGTTCTATAATTAACAGTTGTATCAGCACCCTATAAAACCGTGACCCCTATACATTCCATTTTAGAAGCCAATCAATCCGCTTCTTACATATTGATCTCCTTGTGCTGGCTACACTTATAGGCTACACTTAAATGGGCTCCCCGAGTCCTTTTGGTTTCAAGTGAAAAGAGCATTTCGATTACACTTTTTATTGGGAAAAGATTGCTCCAAGAGGAACGCGTTGACTCGAAAATTAAACGGTGACATTTTAATTACTGGACATTGATAAAGGGTTCTGGGTAATGGCGGAGCACAGCGCCGACGCCTATTGTCTGACCTGATGTGCTAATCAACTTGGACTGCTCTGTAAAAAGGTCACCAGGCGATACAATAAGGGCGCGTGCCTCGGTGGCAAATGGGAATATTAAGGCCCGGGATTGAGTAAAATGGAGACGCATCTCCAAACAAAACCCGGTCAATATCCCAACGGGGATGTTGATGGTAAAACGAGATTGAGCATCCACGTTTTCATCAGACAATAGGTCACATTTAACATCGCTATACATCATGTTTTACTCTTTCTATTTAGTACATAATTTGCATGGTATCAAATGTTCATTTCGAAGACTTTGTATCAATTTCCAAACAAGCCTTAAAAAAAAGGTAGGCTGTTTATCAAATTGATTATCTGCATGGGTGCATTTGAATCCACACAAAATGGATAATCATTAGAGCAGAGAGAGGGAGTGGATAGAGTCACTTGAGACCTCATCAGTTGTGACCAACTCTACTAACAATCTATTACTGCACCGACATCCCACTTTTATGCTGCGAAAAAAAAATACATGATTGGGTTGGATACTTACAGTACATCGTCTACTTACTTACTTGTGCCTTTGTGGTGGAGGGGCTTGAGTTCCCTAAAGACCCTGAGAGCTATCCTGGGGGGTGAGGAGGGGGCCCTGGTAACAAGATGGTTGGTTGGATGTGGTTCTTTCTAATGATCCCACCATTGTACTAACTAGACCATGGGTTCTCAAACTTTTTTTGGCTTCTTGACCCACCAATGACATTGTCTTTTGTGACCCAGGCGAAAAAATATACAGCCTAAAAAATATAATTTTGGCAGTAAAGAGAATTGCACATTTCCTGCAATTCTACCCATTTAGTCATGGAGCTGAAATAAAATGTTGCAGTTTTAAAGCCACATTTTTTTTGCAATTCTATACATTTTGCCATGGAGCTGAGAGAACATTTAGCAGTTACACTAATATCCTGCAATTCTATACATTTTGACATGGCTAATGCTGTGTTCTTATGCTCAAACATAACAAAATCAATGGCGATTGTCTAGCTTTTATTTTGTTGATTGTAAAGTTCTCAAAGGCTATAGGCTATAATTTAAAATAAATAGTCCATGACCTTTTCTGCATACCTTCTAGTTGGTTTTAGTGGTTTAAATGTATACTTAGAAGAATGTTTTATCACAAAAATGTATTTGTGGAATGCACAAAAAAATGTTATTTCGCAACCCACCTGGACCCCTGCCTCGACCCAAAGTGGGTCCTGACCCACAGTTTGGGAACCACTGAGCTAGATTGTAATTATTGACAATATGCGAACACTTTCTTGTGGACTTATGTTGTAATGGGCATGAAGATGATGAAGTTTATAAGTGGCTAGCTAACAGCTAGCTTGAGTCTCCACACACCTGGTTTCCCTGGTCGAACGTGGTTTAACGTCTCAAGAACAATACCCCTTTGCAGGGCAGTGCTACTAATATTCTTGGTACAACAGGTACAGCCCAAAACCAGCAGAGGGATGGCAAAACTACTCTGCCAACGTTCTGTCTTTGCAGGCAAAGACACCCTCACTTCAGGTTGTGCTCAACCGTTTTACATTTCTTTTATTGGCATTTTCACCCAAGGGCATCTGTCTCAACCTGGTGCAACAACAAACAACTGGCCCTTAGTAGTCTTGAAATGCCCAGGGTTAAAAATCTGACTTGGAGGGGAAAAAACATCAACTTTTGTTTTATCCCGGAGTCACCCTGAGATGTGAACTCCTTCTGTGGTTTAGATTTACAGAAAAAGAAGAACAAAAAAAATCAAGCATTTCTAAATAAAAACCCAAACTGAAATACAGACTGAACATTTAAAGGACTATAATAAGGTCATCTTACAAAGAAAACACAACTAAATTGTTATTATCAAAATTGAACCACTTTAATCCATGTCTCATTCATCAATTAATCCAGTTCACAAACCAATTCCAACTCAAAAGGCATCCAATTTGCTACAGCTAGTTTTGACACAGAATACTGTTCATGGTCATGGGTGACTGGGTACAGGTTATATTTTAAAACGCTCATGGTTATTGCAACAACACTGGGCAACCTTTCAGTGAAGAGAGAATACATTATTGGTCATAGAAATACAAGGACATTAAGATTTTTGTTATTGTTGATGCGGTTATAATATTGCACTTTTTTTCCCCTGATCAAATGAATGAATGGTGATTTACATATCACATTGCACAACAACACATTAAACCATTTCAACTGGCATAACTCAGACTGTGTGTTCTCAGAAGGCCACTTAAATCACATTACGGCAAAGTCTGAGACAACTGTCTGAAAGGTTGTCTCTACAGTGTCGAACAGAGTCTCTGCATACCAGATAGCTTTAAAAACAATCTGGGTCCGTATGTGTCAAGCGTCTCAGAGTAGGAGTGCTGATCTGGGATCAGGCCCCCCCCCCCCAGTCCATGTAATCTTACCGTTGGGATCTTAAAAGGCAAAACGGGTTCTAAAACAGCACTCCTTTTCTGAGACGCTTAGTACAGAACCATCCATTAAAGCACTGGGGAGTGCTGCCAAACCTCTCATTGATGGGAATCATCTGGAGAACAAAGTGAAGGAAATGTTTCCAGTGCACCATGTAAAATAAAACAGAAGTAAAAGCTGATTGTGCTGAACTGTGAATGACTCCTTTAACTGATTTCTCTTTAAATATAACCCCCCCCCCCCCCCCACACACACACACACAACTGGTCCAGGTTTCTCTATTGAAATATTCAATAAGAGAATGCAATACCGTCTGCACCAAGCAACCTAGGCATTAAAGTGGAACTGACAGCATTTTAGCAACATGAAATCTTAAAGTCCTGTTTATATACACCCCCAGGAACAATTACACATTTTTTATATATATTTTTTACATTTTCTGACAAGCCAGCACTTAGATATGGTCCTTTTCACATTTGTATAGAATGTTTGGGAATGACGTAGAGTAAGGCATTTGTGAAAATTCTATAGCAATATAGAGTGGGAAAGGGTCTGTGTGTTTGGACAATGAGTAGACACTGCAATAAATAAAACCTATTAAAAACATCTGTCTTGTCCAGGACCGGAGTCCGTGCGCCAATCAGACTGGGTGCGCCAATCAGAGCTACAGTAGGACTTTATGCAAATAAGGAATTTGTCACAGGGCCCTGCCATCATTTACTTTGAACTGGACTGTGTGTTTACAGGCATTAGCAACAGCGCGACTTTAGCTCATTAGAACGCATTCGCCAAAAGCCACAAAATACACCTGAACTTATTTCTGCAAATAAATGTGTGTGAATACCACAGTAGTGTTCTTACATTTGGGAACTTTACAGTCATTGATCAAACAACCATGAAAAGGTGCTCTCTCTACCTTAGTTATGCACAACAAGATCAACAACCAATGCTAGCCAGAGCGAGATGAGCTAAAATCTAATGAGAGAACATTAGATAAACTCTCTCAAATTATTTCAGCTAGTTGGCAGTCATAATTGCACTGATAAACAAAAGGGAATAGTAGCCTGCTCACTGTTCTGCAGCCTGTCTGCCAATGCATGCTTGTCCCAACCCAGCTTTTGACAACTGAATGGGAATTTGCCTGCCTGTCCATTTGATTGATGCCAAATACTTTTGATTGACAACTAAGTGTGCGTTTGTAAATTGCTTCCCGTGTGTTAGTGCACTCTGTATTCATACATTTGGAGCGTTGTCGGATTGTCTGTAAATTCCGCGCGTTTCGCTCTCCGAGCGTTAAGTGCAGTGTGCGCTCTGTCCGAGGAGGAGCGTTGATCTCAGCGTCCCTCAACAGCAGTCAAGCACTCAAGCCATCTCTGCCTAAAGTTGGCTAGCTACTTCGACACAAATGAGAGAACATCTCACTCTGACCATTTTACGCACCCTAGCAAAGCTGGTTAGGCTGTTTTCATTTTTATCTAGAGAGTTAGTGACTAACTGTGCTGCTGGCAACAATTGAATTACGTTTTTTTCTTATTTTTTTACTGACACGGTCATATTCAGCGGGTGTTGCGCGTCGTAAATTCATCAGTGGTTCTGCGCCCTGGCGCTCAGATGAGAGTGCTCTGAAATCGGAGTGGATAGCCAGAATGAATTTACGAATGCAAGATATATGCTAACTGAATAACAGTCAGCATAGCTAGCTAGCAAAGCGATTCACATGTCTTGCTTGCTAACCAAACGATCTCTTAGCTGTAGCCACTCACCCAATGACTCGACGTCCTCCCTATACTTCCCAGGAGCTCGCTAACGTTTAGCTCAGTGTTTTACCTTGCTAAATAGATACGCTCGCCTATTAGCCACATTATGACTGACTTGTGATCACTGCACTTGCTAGTTTGAATATATTGACATTCCCAGCTGTTTTTGTCCAAAATACTGAGTCATTGAAACAAACCAAGCATCCCGAATTGGATGGAGGCAGCCGTGTACCAGGCCAGCTGCGATTTACAACCTGATAGCAATTTTTTGGGACTATATTAATTATCAATTTATTCTGACAACAATGCCTTACTGTACGTCATGGATGTTCTTGTCAAACATAACCTATTTTTTAAAACCTCTGACAAGTTGGTTTTGTAGCATAAACTGGGAATTGTATATTTTTTACTGATATGATTGTTTCATATATGCAAAGTAGTTAAAATGCTGTCAGTTCCACGTCAAGTACAATCAAATGAAGTCAACGTGAAGGAGTATATTTGAATAATAATATAAATATGGTTATACAGGTGGTGAGTTAATGGAATCATCAACCATAAATCTGGTGCTCGTCTCCAAATTAACATAAATAACAAATGGAAAGTACATTATAAGACTTTTCTCAAAGTTGTTGGTTGTTGTGAAGTTTGTTTGTGTTGCATCATTAACAGGTTTGGAAGAATAGAAGAGTAGAACTCCATGGCACTGAGTGGTTGAAGAGTCCCCACAATGTGGCCCGGTATAGGTTAGGATCCCCAAGCAATGCTTCTACTACCACTACTACAGGGCTCTTCGCTGACCTTTTTCTTTTTACAAGGAGCACGTGTGCATCTAAATTGAAAAATGTAGCAGCACACAAAGAAATTTAAGAGCATAATAAAAAATATTTGATGTAACGGTGCAAGCATGACTGTCATGAATCTGCGCTCAGTGTATTCTCCACGGCACTTAGGGGCTGCGGTACAGTGAAGCAATCATTGCAACAATTATCTAGATGATTTTCACACAGCAAAATATTTAGACGCATATGTGAGCAAAATGGTCGCCCTGTATCACTACTACTACTACTGAGGCCATTATACACGACACGACCAAAAGGATGTGGACACCTGCTTGTCGAACATCTCATTCCAAAAGCAAGGCCATTAATATGGAGTTTGTCCCCCTTTTGCTGCTATAACAGCCTACACTCTTCTGGGAAGGCTTTCCACTCGATGTTGGAACATTGCTGTGGGGACTTACTTCCATTCAGCCACAAGAGCATTAGTGAGGTCAGGCAATGACATTGGGCGATTTAGACCTGGCTCGCAGTCGGTGTTCCAAATTATCCCAAAGGTGTTCGATGAGGTTGAGGTCAGGGCTTTGTGCAGGCCAGTCAAGTTCTTCCACACCGATCTCAATTAACCATTTCTGTATGGACCTCGTTTTGTGCACAGGACATTGTCATGTTGAAACAGGAAAGGGCCTTCCCCAAACTGTTGCCACAAAGTTGGAAGTACAGAATCGTCTAGAATGTCATTGCATTCTGTAGCGTTAAGATTTCCCTTCACTGGAACTAAGGGGCATAGCCTGAACCATGAAAAACAGCCCCATACCATTAACCATCCACCAAACTTTACAGTTGACACTATGCATTGGGGCAGGTAGCGTTCTCCTGGCATCCGCCAAACCCAGATTTGTCTGTCGGACTGCCAGATGGTGAAGTGTGATTCATCACTCCAGAGAACGCATTTCCACTGCTCCAGAGTCCAATGGTGGCAAGCTTTACACTACACCAGCCAATGCTTGTGTATGGCTGCTTGGCCATGGAAACCCATTTCATGAAGCTCACGGCAAACAGTTATTGTGCTGACGTTGCTTCCACAGGCAGTTTGGAACTCGGTAGGGAGTGTTGCAACTGAGAACAGACGATCTTTACACTACGCGGTTTAGAACTTGCCGGTCCCATTTTGTGAACTTGTGTTGCCTACCACTTTGCTGCTGAGCCGTTGTTGCTCCTCCTCCTTTCCACTCCACAATAACAGCACTTACAGTTGACCAGGGCAGCTCTAGCAGGGCAGAAAGTTTACGAACTGACTTGTTGAAAAGGTGGCACGTTGAAATTCACTGAGCTCTTCTGTAAGGCCATTCTATTGCAAAATGTTTGTCTATGGAGATTGCACGGCTGTGTGCTCGACTTTCTACACCCGTCTGCAACGAGTGTGGCTAAAATAGCCAATTCCACTCATTTGAAGTGGTGTCCACACACTTTCGTATATATATATATATATAGTGAATCTCGATGAGGTAAAGTAATGTCACAGAAACGTCATTGTAAAAACATTAGGCACACACATGGGTTACTGCCGTACACACACATGGGTTACTGCCGTACACACACATGGGTTACTGCCGTACACACACATGGGTTACACACACATGGGTTACTGCCGTACACACACATGGGTTACTGCCGTACACACACATGGGTTACTGCCGTACACACACATGGGTTACTGCCGTACACACACATGGGTTACTGCCGTACACACACATGGGTTACTGCCGTACACACACATGGGTTACTGCCGTACACACACATGGGTTACTGCCGTACACACACATGGGTTACTGCCGTACACACACATGGGTTACTGCCGTACACACACATGGGTTACTGCCGTACACACACATGGGTTACTGCCGTACACACACATGGGTTACTGCCGTACACACACATGGGTTACTGCCGTACACACACATGGGTTACTGCCGTACACACACATGGGTTACTGCTGTACACACACATGTGTTACTGCTGTACACACACATGGGTTACTGCTGTACACACACATGGGTTACTGCCGTACACACACATGGGTTACTGCCGTACACACACATGGGTTACTGCCGTACACACATGGGTTACTGCCGTACACACACATGGGTTACTGTACACACACTGTACACACACATGGGTTACTGCGTACACACACATGGGTTACTGCTGTACACACACATGGGTTACTGCTGTACACACACATGGGTTACTGCCGTACACACACATGGGTTACTGCCGTACACACACATGGGTTACTGCCGTACACACATGGGTTACTGCCGTACACACACATGGGTTACTGCCGTACACACACATGGGTTACTGCCGTACACACCGGCACACACATGGGTTACTGCCGTACACACAAATGGGTTACTGCCGTACACACACATGGGTTACTGCCGTACACACACATGGGTTACTGCCGTACACACACATGGGTTACTGCTGTACACACACATGGGTTACTGCCGTACACACACATGGGTTACTGCCGTACACACACATGGGTTACTGCTGTACACACACATGGGTTACTGCCGTACACACACATGGGTTACTGCTGTACACACACATGGGTTACTGCTGTACACACACATGGGTTACTGCTGTACACACACATGGGTTACTGCCGTACACACACATGGGTTACTGCTGTACACACACATGGGTTACTGCTGCACACACACATGGGTTACTGCCGTACACACACATGGGTTACTGCTGTACACACACATGGGTTACTGCAGTACACACACATGGGTTACTGCCGTACACACACATGGGTTACTGCTGTACACACACATGGGTTACTGCCGTACACACCGGCACACACATGGGTTACTGCTGTACACACACATGGGTTACACACACATGGGTTACTGCCGTACACACACATGGGTTACTGCTGTACACACACATGGGTTACTGCCGTACACACACATGGGTTACTGCCGTACACACACATGGGTTACTGCCGTACACACACATGGGTTACTGCCGTACACACCGGCACACCTCCACATTCACTAGAAAGCTGCCAACAATAAAGCGTAACAGGTTATCCGAGCGTCATCCTGGAAAATAGCACTTCTTTGTTATTGTAAAGCCATTTGGGTTTTCACGCCCATCTCATCGTTGATCACTTACTCTGACATTCTGTCTAAAGTCTCTCTGAGTTAGAAATAACTATGTAGGCAAACAGTCACGGAATAAGCCCCAGTCACTTGTAAATTCATTGATAAAGCAGCGTCAACACACAGCCAGGTTTGGAGTGTAAGAGTCGCCAGGATACACCATCAAGACATCAGTCAACACGCCAAGGGCCCAGATAACAACGTTCCACTTGCAACGAACGTTGAGTTGTAAAGATCCAGTATCCTCTTGGCTTACTGACGTTGGACGTACAGACGCCCTCTTTACACCATGGACGTCTTCAATACGTTTTAGAAACCGTGTCTTTGATATCTACTGTCCACTCCTGGGGTTCACGAATGGTGAAAGTCCAGAGAGATTGGGGCATGATATTAGGGCCGGCACAATACCAGTATCGCAATATTGTTTCTATGGGAAAAATGTAAACACAAAGCATACCAAACTCTTTCAGTCCTTTAAACACCTGCTGTATGTAAAATATTGTGAGCTATAGATAGAAAATAAATACATGTGACTCTGAATGACATCATAATGATGTTTGTTTCCAACATCAGGACTGTTTTCCTAACAAAGTTAAAAGCGCTTTGTGTTTTGTTTCTTTGCCACGATATTAACGAGTATAGAGATACTGGTATCATCCTGGCCCTACATGATACCCTTGACCGCTTAACTTCTCTGTGCTCTCCTGTGTTTACGGGGTCACATCTGTCCCTGAGCCTGGGCTCTCCTCTCCTCTAGGCAGCGACACACCCACATGGACACCACCTCCGCATTGCCATCGTCGTAGAGCAGGATGAAGGCATGGTCCTGCAGACAGAGAAGGTAGAGAGATGGAGAGAGATTAATAGTGTCTCAGATATGGATCCAGTGATTAGAGTATACTGTACATAGGCCACGACCAATGGAACAGCCAATCTCTCAGAACATCTGGAAAAATTACCACATTGGTCAATAAAAACACACTGAACTAAAAATAAACCTATTTCTTTTCCTCTTAGGAAGATCAGTTCCGATCTCCTTAATAACCTCTTACATCTATGGGGGCGCTATTTCATTATTGGATAAAAAAACGTGCCCGTATTAAGCGCAATATTTTGTAAAAAAAAAGATGCTCGACTATGCATATAATTGACAGCTTTGGAAAGAGAACACTCTGCGTTTCCAAAACTGCAAAGATATTGTCTGTGAGTGCCCCAGAACTGATGCTACAGGCGAAACCAAGATGAAAGGCATATCATTGGAATATTTGTAGGCATATCATTGGAATATTGACCATAAGAGACTACATTTGCCAGGTGTCCGCCCGGTGTCCTCCGTCGAAATTGGTGCGTCATCTTCAACTGCACGTCTTTTTCCAAGCGATTCAGAGGAGAAAGTAGACATCCACGAACGATATATCAATGAAGAGATATGTGAAAAACACCTTGAGGATTGATTCTAAACAGCGTTTGCCGTGTTTCAGTCGATATTATGGAGTTAATTTGGAAAACAGTTCGCCATTTTGATGACTGAATTTTCGTTTTTTTTGGTACCCAAACGTGATGTACAAAACGGAGCGATTTCTCCTACACAAAGAATATTTCAGGAAAAACTGAACATTTGCTATGTAACTGAGAGTCTCCTCATTGAAAACATCCGAAGTTCTTCAAAGGTAAATGATTTTATTTGAATCCTTTTCTGTTTTTTGTGCAAATGTTGCCCGCTAAATGCTATGCTAAATGCTACGCTAAATGCTACGCTAGCTATCAATACTCTTACACAAATGCTTGTTTTGCTATGGTTCAAAAGCATATTTTGAAAATCTGAGATGACAGTGTTAAGAAAAGGCTAAGCTTGAGAGCTAGCACATTCATTTCATTTCATTTGCGATTTTCATAAATAGTTAACGTTATGTTATGCTAATGAGCTTGAGGCTATAACTGGATACAGGTTTTTTTTCATAGCCAAAAGTGAACAAAACGGAGCGATTTGTCCTACACAAATAATATTTTTTGAAAAACTGAACATTTGCTATCTAACAGAGTCTCCTCATTGAAAACATCTGAAGTTCTTCAAAGGTAAATGATTTTATTTGAATGATTTTCTTGTTTTGTGAAAATGTTGCTGGCTGAATTCTAGGCTTATAGCTATGCTAGCTATCAATACTCTTACACAAATGCTTGTTTAGCTATGGTTCAAAAGCATATTTTGAAAATCTGAGATGACAGTGTTGTTAAGAAAAGGCTAAGCTTGAGAGCTAGCACATTTATTTCATTTCATTTGCGATTTTCATGAATAGTTAACGTTGCGTTATGCTAATGAGCTTGAGGCTATAAATAGGATCCCGGATCCGGGATTGCTCGACGCAAGAAGTTAAGATCTTTGTTTAAATTATTTTCAAGGACATTCAGAATTGACGAGCAGGAGCGTCCACCAGAGCTGTTCCCAGAGAATTGAATGTTAATTTCTCTACCATAAGCCACCTCCAAAATCGTTTTTGAAAATGTGCCAGTACGTCCTACAGGCCTCAATCGCAGACCACATTTATGGCGTCGTGTCGACGAGAGGATTGCTGATGTCAACGTTGTGAACAGAGTGCCCCATGGTGGGGGTGGAGTTATGGTATGGGATAGGCATAAGCTACGGACAACGAACACAATTGCATTTTATCGATAACAATTTGAATGCACAGAGATACCGTGACGAGATCCTGAAGCCCATTTCATCTGCCGCCATCACCTCATGTTTCAGCGTGATAATGCATGACTCCATTCACAAGGAACTGTACACAATTCCCGGAAGCTGAAAATGACCCAGTTCTTCCATGGCCTGCATACTCACCAGATGTGACACCCATTGAGCATGTTCGGGATGGATTGATGTGTATGACAGTGTGTTCCAGTTCCCACCAATATCCAGCAACTTCGCACAGCCATTGAAGAGGAGTGGGACAACATTCCACAGGCCACAACCAACCGCCTGATCAACTATGTGAAGGAGATGTGTCACGCTGCATGAGGCAAAAGGTGTTCACTGATAACTTAAAAAGTTAGGGGCGTGGATCAGAAAACCAGTAGGTATCTGGTGTGATGAACAGATGCATATCTGTATTCCTAGTCATGTGAAATCCATAGATTAGGGACTAATGAATTTATTTGAATTGACTGATTTCCTTCTATGATCTGTAACTCAGTAAAAAAATTGAAATTGTGTTTACATTTTTGGTGGCTGGAGTCTTTGACAATTTTTATGGCCTTCCTCTGACACCACCAGGTATACAGGTCCTCGATGGCAGGGAGCTCGATCGCAGTGATGTACTGGGCCGTACACACTACCCTCTGTAGTGCCTTGCGGTCAGATGCCAAGCAGATTTTTAAAATTATTTTTTTAACCTTTATTTAACTAGGCAAGTCAGTTAAGAACAAATTCTTATTTTCAATGACGGCCTAGGAACAGTGGGTTAACTGCCTGTTCAGGGGCAGAACGAAAGATTTGTACCTTGTCAGCTCAGGGGTTTGAACTTGCAACCTTCCGGTTACTAGTCCAACGCTCTAACCACTAGGCTACCCTGCCGCCCCAGATGCCATACCAAGCGGTGATGCAGCCAGTCAAGATGCTCTCAATGGTGCAGCTGTAGAACTTTTGAGGATCTGAGGGCCCATGCCAAACATTTCAGCTTCCTGAGGGGTAAGAGACATTGTTGTGTCCTCTTCATGACTGTTGGTGTGTGTGGACCATGATCCTTAGCGATGTGGACACCGAGGAACTTGCAGCTCTCGACCCGCACCCCTGCAGCCCCGTCGATGTGGATGGGGGCGTGCTCGGCCCTCCATTTCCTGTAGTCCACAATCAGCTCCTTTGTCTTTCTGACGTTGAGGGAGAGGTTGTTGTCCTGGCATCACACTGCCAGGGGTCTGACCTCTTCCCTATAGGCTGTCTCATCGTTGTCGTCGATCAGGCCTCCCACCGTCGTCCATTTGCAAACTTAACGATGATGTTGGGAGTCGTGAGAGGCCATACATTCGTGGGTGAACAGGGAGTACAGGAGGGGACTAAGCACGCACCCCTGATGGGCCAACGTGTTGAGGTTCAGGGTGGCACTATGGTGTCACCAGAGAGACACATTCAGTCAGGACAATAAATGCTACACCAAGACTCCAGCACAAGGCTTCCCATAATCAATCAACGAATGCTCAAACCATACAACCACCAAATGCATATAATCCTAGCCATATAGAGTCCAACTAGCACTGTGGAGATGGTGACAGAGGTCACATGACGTGTGACACATCAGTGACAAGAGCACCATGCACTGATACAACCTCATCTGGAGAGCCTTGTGTCAGTGATGACCTCCGCCGGTTCATACAGGGGTCAAGGGTGAAAGTGGTGGGGGTTGTCACCGGAGACGGGCCAACGGTGACTGACCGCTACATTTATTTGGTGTGTCGAGTAGAGGGACAATTAGATAAACGACCAAAGCCATCGCTCTTTAAATGGACTTGTCACCCCTGGTTTCCCTGACACAGGACCTTCACTAACAGGCACTAACAAACACAGCAGTGTTAACAAGAGTCCAATCTGGCCGAGAACAGGGGATATAAGGACCAGGGACCTTGTGTGGGGGACAATGAATTTAGCCAAATAAAAAAATTAATGGAGGATAGATTACAGAAGGTAACATTGGAACAAGGACTTGATGGTGTTGAGGTGTAATATACAGTAATGTAAGTATAGTTTGTATAAATACTATATTTCAATATTTTTGGATTCTGTCAGATATTTTATGTTTAAAAGGCAATGTTCTGCAACCTTATCTCAAGTTAGACCCTTAAGACCCGTAAGGACATAAATGGCAGTCCAGTCTGACGGGTCTGTTCCACTCAGGTCCAGTCCAGAGGGGGCAGGTCCAGTCCAGAGGGGGCAGGTCCAGTCCAGAGGGGGCCGGTCCAGTCCAGAGGGGGCAGGTCCAGTCCAGACGGACGGGGCAGGTCCAGTCCAAACGGGGCAGGTCCAGTCCAGACGGGGCCGGTCCAGTCCAGACGGGGCCGGTCCAGTCCAGTCCAGACGGGGCCGGTCCAGTCCAGACGGGGCAGGTCCAGTCCAGTCCAGACGGGGCCGGTCCAGTCCTGTGTCCAATGAGTCTGAGGGACTAGGAGAGCCCCATCAATCCTGGTGTCCTTCTAATGGGCAGCTGGGGCTAAGATAGACTGAGGTTAATTACTCTCATATCAGTGTGTGAGAGAGAGAGAGCGAGCTGGAGTGGATGCTCTTGGATGCCCCAATGTTCTGGGTACCCATCTCATCAATCATTGCTGTGCCTGTACAGAGAGAGAGAGGGGGGAGATGGAGGGAGTAAAGGGAGGGAGAGATGGGGTCCAGAGTAATGTCTTTAATATCCAGCTCCTGCTCTCTGCTCTCGACCCTAACAGACTGGCCACGTCTGATGGAATCTGACCTGAATGAAGGGGGAGGGGCTTGGCTTCTGCCTTTTTAATACCTCATAGACAGATACACACAGACGTACGCACACACCCCGGGCTTAAAGACAGACATGGAGAAAACCCACTAACTCGGACAAAGTTATTATTGGAATCCCAGTTGAGATGGTGTCATAATTCAGGCTATAATTAACACACGCACACCATGTTTTTTCAAGGCCAGCCAAATCTCCACAATGCATGGACAATAAAGCTTTTATAAATGTTCACACACACACACACACACACACACACACACACACACACACACACACACACACACAAGGGCCACGCGATCCGCCATTAATTAAAACACCTGCCACCAGAATTAAGCCGAAAACCAGGAGGACGTTATTAAGAGTCAAATGGAATAAATACTCTTTAGTTAGGTCATTTCAGGTGCTACAGCTTTACCTTTCCAACGAGCCGCGTGGAGGATAGAGGGAGAAAACTCATTTAAAAAGTACCACTACATTAATCACAGTCTCAGAGCATCAAAGTGGGATAATCACCTGAATGGGCCGTTCAAATAAAACTGCCACAAATCCCCGGGGAAATTCTACCGTACTCTTTAATTGTTTGGAGTTCTTTGATAGGCTTTTTAATCGAAGATTAATTTATGCAATTTTAAATAACTTCTACATATGATTAATAAGCTTGGAAAATTAAACGGAGTCGGAAGCAATTATAACAAGTGGCTGGTCATCACCTCATTAGACGTTGTTGGAGGAACGCGACGCAGTGGATGAGTGTGTGTGTGAGAAGCCGTGTGTGTGTGTGAGAAGCCGTGTGTGTGTGTGTGTGTGAGTGTGAGAAGCCGTGTGTGTGTGTGTGTGTGTGTGTGTGTGTGTGTGTGTGTGTGTGTGTGTGTGTGTGTGTGTGTGTGTGTGTGTGTGTGTGTGTGTGTGTAAGAGAGAGGGGTGGGGAGGGAAAGAGAGAGAGAGAGGAAGAGACAGAGAGAAAGGTTGAAAGGTCAGAAGAGTAACTAGGTCTTTGCAGATTTGCATGCTAATCTCCAGCTCCCACAAGGAAGCTGACTGGCAGACAAGGCAGGTGTGTGTGTATATGACGAGGGCTCCTTGAGGTGACATTTTACTCCAGTACTTCCACTGTGTGTGTGTGTGTGTGTAGGTGTGTGTGTGTGTGTGTGTGTGTGTGTGTGTGTGTGTGTGTGTGTGTGTGTGTGTGTAGGTGTGTGAGAGACTGATTCTATATGAGATGATCCATTACTCCAGTACATCAACTTAAAAGAGGGATGCGTTCCATCGGCCAAACGGCATCCGGCTCAATACCATATCTACCTCGAGCCTGTGCTGCAAGGGAGCTGGCTACACTAACTGGTACCCTTGTAGTTAATCAACACCGACTTTCTTATCATGATGAGGAAAATGAGACTCAGGGAATATTCTCTGGGCAGCAGTATGATGAGTTGACAAGCCTGGAATAGTTTAAATTCTATGACAGAGAGAGTAAAAACAGCTGCCATTAGGCTTTTATGAATTAGAATTATGAATAAGAAGTTAGCATTATATAAAAGATGTTTGCATGGTTATGTTCAACTGGTAAACACAGACCACTCCCCCAAATCCAGAATTGTCTCCATTCTCCTATTTCACTTTGTGAAGTCTTCCTGAGTAAGAAGCCTTACTATGTTCAGTGTGAGGCCCTAGGGGTCAAATGTGATAAGAACGGCCCCGGTGTTAAAGTGTCCACACAGAAATGTCTGAGAAAACCTTCCATCTTGCTAATGTGTAAACAAGTGGAGGAGATTGGAGTCCTTTTTAAATCCTGTCACTCGCACGGGTCCCAGTGGCGATGGGACTTTAAATCTCAGTTCTCTCTCTCTTCTGGGGCACTGCAGGACTGCTGAACCCTTCCACCTCTTTACACCCTTAACAGCCCGTGCTGCACCTTTCAACCCCCCCCCAAACACACACTCAGATTACTACACTCAACAGTCATTTTTACATGGGGGTTTCTGCAGGGTTTTGGGCAAGTGGAGGTGGTCAGGGTCCTTGATGGAGTTGGGGACTGTCTAAGACTCGACACACACAACACACACGCACGGACCCTTTTGTCACAGACCAGGGGGCTCATCTGGCACCTCTGGGTAGGGGAGTTTGAAGGGGGCGGGGGGGAGTTTGAAGGGGCCGGGGGGGGCTGCGTTAGGGACAAAGGTGCTAAAAGGCTCGTTGACAATGAGGGCCCTCCGGTGGGGAATAGAGGAGGAGAAGAGATGTCAATCAAGTCACAATCAGAGACAAGGGGATGGTGGGAGGGAGTGGATCAGACACACACACCTCAAAATGGAAAGGGTGAGCACAGAGGCCCCTTACAGCGTTACAACAGCTCTTTACAAAACCGAGAGGGAGAGAGAGAGAGAGAGAGAGAAAGACACACACACACACACACAGAGAGAGATGTGTGTGATGTCTACTGTTAATTTTTATTGTTTATTTCACTTTATATATTATCTACCTTACTTGCTTTGGCAATGTTAACACGTTTCCCATGCCAATAAAGCCCCTTGAATTGAATTGAATTGAGAGAGAGAGAGACACACACAAAGAGAGAGAGAGAGAGAGAGAGACACAGAGAGAGAGAGAGAGACACAGAGAGAGAGAGAGAGAGACACAGAGAGAGAGAGAGAGACACAGAGAGAGAGAGAGAGAGACACACACACAGAGAGCGAGAGAGAGACACACACAGAGAGAGAGAGAGAGAGACACACAGAGAGAGAGAGACAGAGACAGAGCGAGAGAGAGAGAGAGAGAGAGAGAGAGAGAGAGAGAGAGAGAGAGAGAGAGAGGGAGTGAGAGAGAGACACACAGAGAGAGAGAGAGAGTGAGACAGGGTGAGAGAGAGAGAGAGACACACAGAGAGACAGACATTCATTGCAGGGAGGAAGGAAATATGTATTTCAGAAGTATTCCTACCAGGTCAGACGACACTAGACTAGAGCATGGTGGAGCCCTGGTCATTTCCTGGGAGCCAGCCAATGGAAAGTCCTCAGTGTGTCATCGTATTATGAACACCTTGATAGGATATCATGAGGTAATGTCCTCCTAATGAAAGATGCATCAGTGGAAGGAGAACACACTGGCACTTTCCTGACAGACACAGCTGTTGTGATGCAAGTTGTGAAGACATTATTTCCAAAGAGAGACAGACACAGACACACACACACACACACACACACACACACACACACACACACAATTCTGATTTCAGCTCACACTTTACTGGTTGACAGACCCTCTGCCCTGATGACAACAGAGACACAATGTTGAATCGTCTATTTAACAGGTTCTTTCTCTTTCAGAAGTGTTATGTCTCCCAGTTCTGTGTTGGCCAGTTAGCTCAGTTCAGCTATGAAACATATCAGCTGTGGTTACCTGGACTTAAAGTCAGTGAAAGCCGTTATTACGACTTGTTATAACACGAAGGCCGGTTTCCCAGACTAGATCAGACTAAAAAGCACTTTATATGGAGAAACTCTACCAGAATGCTGCTTATTCCCTGACTGTTTCATTCATCTCTGTCCAGGAAAACGGCAACAAGTCTCCCTTCCTCTCTCTCCTCCCTTCCTACCCCTCTCCTCCCTTCCTACCCCTCTCCTCCCTTCCTACCCCTCTCCTCCCTTCCTACCCCTCTCCTCCCTTCCTACCTCTCTCCTCCCATCCCCTCTCTCCTCCCTTCCCCTCTCTCTCTTCCCTTCCTGCCTCTCTCCTCCCTTCCTGCCTCTCTTCCCTTCCTGCCTCTCTCCTCCCTCCCTTCCTCCCTCCCTTCCTACCCCTCTCCTCCCTCCCTTCCTACCCCTCTCCTCCCTCCCTTCCTACCCCTCTCCTCCCTCCCTTCCTAGCCCTCTCCTCCCTCCCTTCCTACCCATCTCCTCCCTTCCTACCCCTCTCCTCCCTTCCTACCCCTCTCCTCCCTTCCTACCCCTCTCTCTCTCTCTCTCTCTCTCTCTCCTCCCTTCCTTTCTCTCCTCTCTCTGTTTTGCGTCCCTCTCCCCTCAGGCCCTTCATTTCCGTTCTCCGTGATGAGGCACGAGATGAGGTCACAGCCGCGTGCCTCTGTGGCGAGGGTCTGATTGTCTCACGCACCCCCCCCCCCACCACCGTGTACATATTAACAGTCTATATACACATTCCATCTGTATGTTAATGCAGCTTGCCACAGCTGGAATCCCCAGTACAAAGTGCCGTCGTTCACTAATAGTTATTATCTTCACGGCCTTATTCCTCCAGGAGAGCCGGTGGAAGACACGGCAAATTGTGTCTCTTTACGATTATGCCTCCGTGGGCTCGCTCATCAGCTTGGCATGGATGGTGGATGAGGATGGGACGCGGCTCCCTCTGATTATTGATATGGCTTATATTGACGTCATTCCCGCTGTGGGGTTTTATGGTATGAGCATTAGTGGCTGTTAGTGATGCTGGTGTCCTGGGATATGTACAGTCTGTTTGGTTATTGTCTGACAGTCTGTCTGACTGTCTGTGACTATGGGATGTCCTACTAACTAACTAACTAACTGATAGACCTAAACTAAGCAGAGATCAATGCATTCTCTGAGGGAGAGAGAGAGAGAGAGAGGGGGGGGAGAGAAAGGGAGAGAGGAGGAGAGAGACAAGGAGAGAGGGGGAGAGAAAGGGAGGGGGGGGAGAGAGACAGAGAGAAGGATAGACAGCGAGAGAGATAAAAAGAGAAGGAGATGCAGAGAGAGAGATACAGAGAGATACAGAGAGAGAGACAGAGACAGAGACCGAGAGAGACCGAGACCGAGAGAGACAGAGACCGAGAGAGACAGAGACCGAGAGAGACAGAGACCGAGAGAGACAGAGACCGAGAGAGACAGAGAGATACTGAGACAGAGAAAGAGAGCGAGACAGAGACACAGACACAGACAGAGACAGACAGACAGACAGACAGACAACCAACGACTGTTCACCCCAATCCACAAAAGTGGAGACAAATTTGACCCCAATAATTACCGTGGGATATGCGTCAACAGTAACCTTGGGAAAATCCTCTGCATTATCATTAACAGCAGACTCGTACATTTCCTCAATGAAAACAATGCACTGAGCAAATTGTCTTTTTACCAAATTACCATACAACAGACCATGTATTCACCCTGTACACCCTAATTGACAACCAAACAAACCAAAACAAAGGCAAAGTCTTCTCATGCTTTGTTGATTTCAAAAAAGCCTTTGACTCAATTTGGCATGAGGGTCTGCTATACAAACTGATGGAAAGTGGTGTTGGGGGTAAAACATACGACATCATAAAATCCATGTACACAAACGACAAGTGTGCGGTTAAAATTGGCAAAAAAACACATTTCTTCCCACAGGGACGTGGGGTGAGACAGGGATGCAGCTTGAGCCCCATCCTCTTCAACATATATATCAACGAATTGGCGCGGGCACTAGAAAAGTCTGCAGCACCAGGCCTCACCCTACTAGAATCTGAAGTCAAATGTCTGCTGTTTGCTGATGATCTGGTGCTTCTGTCACCAACCAAGGAGGGCCTACAGCAGCACCTAGATCTTCTGCACAGATTCTGCCAGACCTGGGTCCTGACAGTCAATCTCAGTAAGACCAAAATAATGGTGTTCCAAAAAAGGTCCAGTCGCCAGGACCACAAATACAAATTCCATCTAGACACTGTTGCCCTAGAGCACACAAAAAACTATACATACCTTGGCCTAAACATCAGCGCCACAGGTAACTTCCACAAAGCTGTGAACGATCTGAGAGACAAGGCAAGAAGGGCATTCTATGCCATCAAAAGGAATATAAATTTCAACATACCAATTAGGATTTGGCTAAAAATACTTGAATCAGTCATAGAGCCCATTGCCCTTTATGGTTGTGAGGTCTGGGGTCCGCTCACCAACCAAGACTTCAAATTCAAATTTAAATTCTCCAACCACCTAAAAGGAAGCGATTCCCAAACCTTCCATAACAAAGCCATCACCTACAGAGAGATGAACCTGGAGAAGAGTCCACTAAGCAAGCTGGTCCTGGGGCTCTGTTCACAAACACAAACACACCCTACAGAGCCCCAGGACATCAGCACAATTAGACCCAATCAAATCATGAGAAAACAAAAAGATAATTACTTGACACATTGGAAAGAATTTAACAAAAAAACAGAGCAAACTAGAATGCTACTTGGCCCTAAACAGAGAGTACACAGTGGCAGAATACCTGACCACTGTGACTGACCCAAACTTAAGGAAAGCTTTGACTATGTACAGACTCAGTGAGCATAGCCTTGACATTGAGAAAGGCCACCGTAGGCAGACGTGGCTCTCAAGAGAAGACAAGCTATGTGCTCAATGCCCACAAAATGAGGTGGAAACTGAGCTGCACTTCCTAACCTCCTGTCCAATGTATGACCATATTAGAGACACACATTTCCCTCAGATTACACAGATCCACAAAGAATTCAAAAACAAATCCAATTTTGATGAACTCCCATATCTACTGGGTGTAATACCACAGTGTGCCGTCACAGCAGCAAGATGCGTGACCTGTTGCCACAAGAAAAGGGCAAACAGTGAAGAACAAACACCATTGTAAATACAACCCATATTTATGCTTATTTATTTTCCCTTGTGTACCCTTAACCATTTGTACATCGTTGCAACACTGTATATATACGTAATATGACATTTGTAATGTCTTTATTGTTTTGAAACTCCTGTATGTGTAATGTTTACTGTTAATTGTTATTGTTTATTTCACTTTTATATATTATCTACCTCACTTGCTTTGGCAATGTTAACACATGTTTCCCATGCCAATAAAGCCACTTGAATTGACAGAGATACAGAGAGAGATATACAGAGAGAGAGAGAGATATACACAGAGAGAGAGAGAGAGATACAGAGAGAGAGAGAGAGAGATATACTTGTGTGAGAACACACAGAGAGAGAGAGAGATATACAGAGCGATACAGAGAGAGAGAGAGCCAACACTCGGAGTGAGACAGATATATATATAGATATATCCATATATATATATATCCTATACTCATATATATATATATATATATATATATAGGTTGTTAGGAGAGACTCAGAGAGATACAGAGAGAGACAGAGAGAAATGGGTCTGAGTGTTCAGTTAGCCTTCTCTCCCCTCAACTCCTCTTCCTTGTGTGAGAACACACACTCAGTTAGCACTTCCGCATTTACACACACACACACACACACACACACACACACACACACACACACACACACACTATCTATACACACAGAACCACAGTCTCTCCCTTCCCTGTCACAGCTCTTAAAAGGTAGCTGGTGTAAATTGCTGTGGCCTTGTGCACTAACACCAGATCAGAGAAACCCATCAAGCCAACACTCGGAGTGAGACAGACTCAGTCAGACTCACTGGGGGTAGAGGGGACATGGAACTCACGTCCAGACAGATATGTCTGTGTGATATCTTCCTATAGTCATGTTTTGGTTCACTTCCATAACCTTGGAGTCTGTAACATGGTAACTCACCATAAGGTTGGTAGGTTTCTATAGTCTGTAACATGGTAACTCACCATAAGGTTGTTAGAGGAGGTTTCTATAGTCTGTAACATGGTAACTCACCATAAGGTTGTTAGGAGGTTTCTATAGTCTCTAACATGGTAACTCACCGTAAGGTTGTTAGGAGGTTTCTATAGTCTGTAACATGGTAACTCACCATAAGGTTGGTAGGTTTCTATAGTCTGTAACATGGTAACTCACCATAAGGTTGTTAGGTTTCTATAGTCTGTAACATGGTAACTCACCATAAGGTTGTTAGGAGGTTTCTATAGTCTGTAACATGGTAACTCACCATAAGGTTGTTAGGAGGTTTCTATAGTCTGTAACATGGTAACTCACCATAAGGTTGTTAGAGGAGGTTTCTATAGTCTGTAACATGGTAACTCACCATAAGGTTGGTAGGTTTCTATAGTCTGTAACATGGTAACTCACCATAAGGTTGGTAGGTTTCTATAGTCTGTAACATGGTAACTCACCATAAGGTTGTTAGGTTTCTATAGTCTGTAACATGGTAACTCACCATAAGGTTGTTAGGTTTCTATAGTCTGTAACATGGTAACTCACCATAAGGTTGTTAGAGGAGGTTTCTATAGTCTGTAACATGGTAACTCACCATAAGGTTGTTAGAGGAGGTTTCTATAGTCTGTAACATGGTAACTCACCATAAGGTTGTTAGAGGAGGTTTCTATAGTCTGTAACATGGTAACTCACCATAAGGTTGTTAGGTTTCTATAGTCTGTAACATGGTAACTCACCATAAGGTTGGTAGGAGCAGGCCTCTCTTTGGGGAGTCTCTTCATGCTGAACAGAGAAAACAGCAGTTTTATCACAATGTTGTTTAAGCATACAGAGACATTTTTGAAGGTAAGACTATTTCATTTTGTGGTTCATTACTTACATTTTTCTGTAAGTCATTTCCTAATGAGCATCCAAGGACATTACTGACGAACCTGACAAGCCTAATTGCCAGATTGTCCCAATGGTGCTTTTGTTACACTATGAGCCCCACGCAGTGGAAATGCTATGGCTCGTACAGTCTGACAATAAAATGTGGAAAATCAGTCCATATTCCTCAGACGAGGTCTCCTCGATGTTGTGTGTGTGTGTGTGTGTGTGTGTGTGTGTGTGTGTGTGTGTGTGTGTGTGTTGGCCTACTATCATTTGAACAATAAAGCTGATCAAAACCATCTGCATCAGCACCACTCTAACCACCAGCGCCAGCTCACACACACACCAAGTACCCAAACAGTCATTGACCCTGTGTGAGGACCCTGCCAGTCCTGAGAATGAGGAGGGGAGATTCGTCAGTGCGACCTACATAGGGGACTGTGAAGGATTAGTGTGTGGTTCTAGAGAGGCCCGTCTGGAGCTAACCGAGTTACTGTGTGATGAATCACAGCAGGCAGGGACCAGGGACAGGACAGGGACCTCTAAGAATAGCCTGGGAGGTGGCAGTGCCAACCTGGTGCCAGGGCTGGGGCGGGCACGGAGAAGAGAAACAGAGACCTGGCCTGTTTGAGTAAATAAGGCATAGAGATAGGTAAACAACAGCTGGCGGTATGTAGACACACTTACAAGGACATACACATGCAGAAACATGCACACACTGTTATGGTCCTGCTTTTGGCCGGTAGGTCAGTCCATTGGGTGTGTTCCCCCTGCTGTGTGTTTATTTGTGAGAGCATTTGGCTAACAGGGGGCCAACAGACCATGGGAGACATGGTCAGTGTAAATATTGTGCTGTGTTGCTGCAGTAAAGAAACAAATCAGAGAGATAATTTGTCCTTCAGGAGAGCCTGGTATACTGGGATACGGCCTGTCCTTGTTATCCTGTCTCTGCTAGCTGCCCCATTACCACCCAACACCATTATCAGACGTAGGAGAGTGGAGGGCACTACAGTGATAATGCATGTCCTACATGAGTCATCAAGTTAAATAATACAGCCTACTAAATTCATATGAACGATTGCAATTTAGTGTACTAAAGACGATGGATTTAAAATAAATTAACATGGTTGAGGTCTGGTCTTTGGCAAAATTAAATGCATTCTATCCAATTGTTGAACTTAATTTTGAAACATATTGAATCTGTTGATGTATTAGGTTTCTGTTTGTAGGTTTATTTCTGTTAGGCTGAACGCAACCAATCAAAAGGCTGCGATTTGAGAGACAGCGACAAGGGTTTTCTCACCCAGCTATTTTAAAGATGAATGCACCAACTAAGTCGCCGTGGAGAAGATCATCTGTTAAATGACAAATGTAAAACAATGTGACTCACCACTGTGTGATGAAGTGGACAAACGTCTGGCTGAACTGACCCACAGGAAGAACAGGAGGCTCCTGGGAGAAACACAAGGACACAACTGAACAACTTAGACCACACAGTGTAACAGGGACGCTTCTATAAGGTTGTTATGTGATATCAAATCTGTCACTGAAAGCTAAACCCCCATTTCTTCATTGTGTTGAAGAGATCCACTTTGATAAACACTACTAATCAACATAGGAATAACTTGAACCTAAATGAGAGATTTAATTACACGAATCTAAAAATCCCAATTCTTCACAATCACTGTGTCTAGATCTGTATCCACTGGTGAAGAAGACAAAAGCACAATTTGGAGAAACCCCAAACCCTGAACTCCATAGACTTCTAGTTATTAAAACACCTTTTGCTGAGAAAAGCCGACCTTGATAAAGAGGCTATTTCTAAACGCTGCGATACATTGTCCCGTCTTCTTAGTAAAAAGAGGTAGCTGCACCTGAACCCCACCTATTGTTGGACGAGCACAATGGAGGCAAGGAAAAGAACCTCCTTTAGGAATCAGTGGGGGGGGGGGGGAGCACAAGTGTGAGCGGCACTGGTCATCTTCGTTCCGATAAAAATATTAAAGGAGATTTCGCCATGAAAGGAGAAACATTTTACTGTCAGATTGCAACTGTCATTTATTTTACGTGAATGTCCTCTAAAGTCTATATTTGAAAGTATATTTTACTTGGCAATGGCACGCTATAAAATGTGTTTGAGGCATGAATACAAATGAAAACTTTATTATAATCATATTATAAAAGGTAGTGTGTTACAGTTTGATAGTCAAACACTATAAGAATCAATTTGAGAACTTTTTCACCCGCTGTGCACTCAACAACCACAGTCAACTACCCCAGTCAACTACCCCAGTCAACTACCCCAGTCAACTAGCCCAGTCAACTAGCCCAGTCAACTAGCCCAGTCAACTAGCCCAGTCAACTAGCCCAGTCAGCTACCACACTCAACAACCCAAGTCAGCTACCCCAGTCAACTAGCCCAGTCAGCTACCCCAGTCAGCTCCCCCAGTCAGCTACCCCAGTCAACTAGCCCAGTCAGCTACCCAAGTCAGCTCCCCCAGTCAGCTCCCCCAGTCAGCTACCCCAGTCAGCTCCCCCAGTCAGCTACCCCAGTCAGCTCCCCCAGTCAGCTACCCCAGTCAGCTACCCAAGTCAGCTACCCCAGTCAGCTACCCCAGTCAGCTACCCCAGTCAGCTACCCCAGTCAGCTCCCCCAGTCAGCTACCCCAGTCAGCTACCCCAGTCAGCTAGCCCAGTCAACTAGCCCAGTCAACTAGCCCAGTCAGCTACCCCAGTCAGCTACCCCAGTCAGCTCCCCCAGTCAGCTACCCCAGTCAGCTACCCCAGTCAGCTCCCCCAGTCAGCTACCCCAGTCAGCTACCCCAGTCAGCTAGCCCAGTCAGCTACCCCAGTCAGCTCCCCCAGTCAGCTCCCCCAGTCAGCTCCCCCAGTCAACTCCCCCAGTCAGCTACCCCAGTCAGCTACCCCAGTCAGCTAGCCCAGTCAGCTAGCCCAGTCAACTAGCCCAGTCAGCTACTCCAGTCAGCTACCACAGTCAACAACCATAATGAACATTGTAGTGAGACAGTCACAGAGGACTGGAGATGGAGACCGAAGGAGATGGAGAGACCGCGGGGGATGGAGAGACCGCGGGGGATGGAGAGACCGCGGGGGATGGAGAGACCGAGGGGGATGGAGAGACCGCGGGAGATGGAGAGACCGAGGGGGATGGAGAGACCGAGGGGGATGGAGAGACCGCGGGGGATGGAGAGACCGCGGGGATGGAGAGACCGCGGGGGATGGAGAGACCGCGGGGGATGGAGAGACCGCGGGGGATGGAGAGACCGAGGGGGATGGAGAGACCGAGGGGGATGGAGAGACCGCGGGGGATGGAGAGACCGAGGGGGATGGAGAGACCGAGGGGGATGGAGAGACCGAGGGGGATGGAGAGACCGAGGGGGATGGAGAGACCGAGGGGGATGGAGAGACCGCGGGGGATGGAGAGACCGAGGGGGATGGAGAGACTGAGGGGGATGGAGAGACCGCGGGGGATGGAGAGACCGAGGGGGATGGAGAGAGAGACAAAAAAAAGCATGGTAGAGGAGAATTGAGGCCGAAGGGCAGCAACCCAAACCTCTTCAGCCAACAGAATGAAGACATTTAAACTGTCAAGTCAACTGGTTTTCAGCAGCACTCCTACATGTGAGCTGCAAAACAAACATTTCTAAGAGCCAGAAATCAGAATGTGGTTTTATTACGATCCCAGTATTGTCTGAATCAGAATATAATGAGGAACATTTCCTTTCTTAAGGGCCAAGCCCAACTTCTTCAGTCTCCTGATGCTGAAGAGGCGCTGTTGCGCCTTCTTCACCATGCTGTCTGAACGTGTGTGTGTGTGTGTATTTCATGTGAATGTGTGTGGAGAGCACAGGCCAGGCCCAGTTGATGTTGTCCAGTAGATGTTGGCCTCCTGCCCACTTGCCTCCCTCTCTCTATAGCTCCTCCCTCTCCCCTCCCTCTATAGCTCCTCCCTCTCCCCTCCCTCCTCAGCTCTTCCCTCTCCCCATCCCTCCCTCTATAGATCCTCCCTGCCCCCTTCATCCCTCTCCTCCCTTCATCCCTAGCTCCTCCCTCATCCCTTCATCCCTCCCTCCATAGCTCCTTCCTCCCTAACTCCACCCTCCCTCTACATAGCTCCTCCCTCCCTAACTCCTCCCTCCTCCATAGTTCCTCCATCCTTAGCTCCTCCCTCACCCCCCCCCTTCATCACTCTCTCGGGAGAGTTCTGACTCAATCAACACTGTATCTCTCTCCTATCCACATCAGACTGCACACACCATGCTAAGGGTTGATGGAGAGGGTGGAATGGAAGACTGTGGTTTTCTAGAGTGGTGGACAGATGAATTCAGGAGGTGAATTGAAATTCAAATGACCCATCTATGAGAATTTATTACGATATGATTTTTCACACAACAACATCCTGTTGTTCTCTATGCTTTCTAGTGTGCCAAAAGTCTTTATGGAGAAAACAGGGTGAAACGGGAATTGGAGAGGGAATCTATCTGTTGACAGGAAGTTGCCATGTATTTGCTAGCGCTGACTGGAATATGTTCCGGGACGCCGATAGCATCAACGAGCTAATGACCTCCACTACCGGCTTCATTAGGAAATGCATTGTGGACGTTGTCCCCACACTGAAGGTTCTCTGCTTCCCCAATCAAAAGCCTGGATTAACACAGAGTTTAAAGATAGGGCTACTGCACACAGGGCCATCGCAGCCACCCGAGACTATGGCTGAGGACACAAACAAGTACCAGAAGTCCTGCTACGAAGTCTGCAGAGCCATCGAACAATCAAAAGAACAATACACTGTAGGAACAAGCTGGAATCCTATTATACAAGCTCTGATGCCCTCTGCATGTGGTAGGGGCTACAGTCCATTACGGATTACAAAGGAAGACCCAGACGTGATCTGCCCAACGATGCCTCTACCAGATCAACTCAACGGATTTTATGCACGCATCGACAAAAACAACAGCGAGCCGTGCATGAGGGCCCCCGCCGGCCCAGAGGACTGGGTGGTCTCGCTCTCCGAGGCCGATGTGAGTAAGGTCTTTAAATCAGGTCAACACTCAAGGCTGCGGGGCCAGACGGTATTCCAGGGCAAGTTCTCAGAGCTCAGAGCAGCTGTCAGGCACATTCACAGTTCTATTCAACCTCTCCTTGCCCCGGTCTGTAATCGTCACATCTCATACTAACCACCATCATTCCTGTTCTCAAGTACTCTAAGGCTGCCTGCCACAATGACTACAGCCCTGTAGCACTCACATCTGTAATCAGGAAGTACTTTGAAAGGACGGTTATGGCACATATCAACTCCATCATCCCAGACACCCTAGACCCACTCCAATTTACATACGGCCCCAAACAGATCCATACACGACACAATCTCAATTGCACTCCACACTGCCCTCACCCACCTAGATAAGAGGAACACCTATGTGAGATCGCTATTCATTGCCTACAGCTCACAGAGATCAACACCATAGTCCCCTCCAAGCTCGGGACCTGAACACCTCCCTCTGCAACTGGATCCTGGACTCCCTGATGGGCCGACCCCAGGTGGTGAGGGTAGGCAACATCACCTCCGCCAAACTGACCTTCAACACGGGGGCCCCACAGGGGTGTGTGCTTAGTTCGACTCCAACACTATAATCAAGTTAGCTGACAACACAATGGTGGTAGGCCTGACCACTGGCAACAATGAGACAGCCTACAGGGAAGAGGTCGGTGACCTGGCATTGTGTTACCAGGACAACAACCTCTCCCTCAACGTCAGTAGGGACGAGGAGCTGATTGTGGACTCCAGAAGGCGGTGGGTGGGGGGTGAGCATGGCCCCATCCATATCGACGGTAGGCATATTCACAGGGCTGTAGTGGAGCAGGTCGAGAGCTTTAAGTTCCTTGGTTTCCAGATCACTAAGGAGTTAAAATGGTCCACCCACCCACACAGCAGAGCCTCTTCCCCTTCAGGAGGCTGAACAGATTTGGCATGGGCCCTCAAATTCTAGAGCTGCACCACTGAGAGCATCTTGACTGGCTGCATCACTGCTTGGTATTGCAACTGCACCGCCCTCGATCGCATGGTTCTGCAGAGTGTGGGGCCGACAGCCAAGTACATCACTGGGGCCGAGCTCCCTGACATCCAGGACCTCTATACCAGATGGTGTGAAAGGAAGGCCTGGAAAATTGTTAAAGACTCCAGCCACCTAAGCCATAGACTGTTCTCTCTGCTTCCGCAAAGCAGCGGAACCAAAGCATCAAGTCTGACACCAACAGGCTCCTAAACAGCTTCAATCCCCAAGCCATAAGACTGCTAAATAGCTAACAAAATGGCTATACAGACTTTCTAACTCTGCACACACACAGGAGTCTACAAACTCACTCACATTCCAACACGCACACACGTAATTTTCTCACACACATTCATACTGACTTTACACACACTTCCACACAATCATCATATCATCACCTTACCCCTATACATATCTACCTCTATCACTCCAGTATCCCTGCACATTGTAAATATGGTAAACACTGACACAGGAACTGTCCCTGTATATAGCTACTGACCCTGGAACTGTCCCTGTATATAGCTACTGACCCTGGAACTGTCCCTGTATATAGCTACTGACCCTGGAACTGTCCCTGTATATAGCTACTGACCCTGGAACTGTCCCTGTATATAGCTACTGACCCTGGAACTGTCCCTGTATATAGCTACTGACCCTGGAACTGTCCCTGTATATAGCTACTGATCCTGGAACTGTCCCTGCATATAGCTACTGACCCTGGAACTGTACCTGCATATAGCTACTGACCCTGGAACTGTCCCTGTATATAGCTACTGAACCTGGAACTGACCCTGCATATACAGTTAAAGTTTGCATAGACTTTAGCCAAATAAATTTAAACTAAGTATTTCCCAATTCCTGACATTCAATCTCAGTACAATTTCCCTGTCTTAGGTCAGTTAGGATCACCACTTTATTTTAAGAATGTGAAATGTCAGAATAATAGTAGAGAGAATGATTTATTTCAGCTTTTATTTCTTTCATCACATTTCCAGTGGGTCAGAAGTTTACATACACTCAATTAGTATTTGGTAGCATTGCCTTTATATTGTTTAACTTGGGTCAAACGTTTCGGGTAACCTTCTACAAGCTTCCACAATAAGTTGGGTGAATTTTGGCCCATTCCTCCTGACAGAGCGGGTGTAACTGAATCAGGTTTGTAGGCCTCCTTGCCAGCACATGCTTTTTTAGTTCTGCACACAAATTTTCTATGGGATTGAGGTCAGGGCTTTGTGACGGTCACTCCAATAACTTGACTTTGTTGTCCTTAAGTCATTTTGCCACAACTGTGGAAGTAAGCTTGGGGTCATTATCCATTAGGAAAACCCATTTGCAACCAAGCTTTAACTTCCTGACTGATGTCTTGAGATGTTGCTTCAATATATCCACATAATTATCCTCCCTCATGATGCCATCCATTTTGTGAAGTGAACCAGTCCCTCCTGCAGCAAAGCACCCCCACCTCCGTGCTTCACGGTTGGGATGGTGGTCTTCGGCTTGCAAGCCTCCTCCTTTTTCCTCCAATCATAACGATAGTCATTATGGCCAAACAGTTCTATTTTAGTTTCATCAGACCAGAGGACATTTCTCCAAAAAGTACAATCTTTGTCCCCATGTGCAGTTGCAAACCGTAGTCTGGCTTTTTTATGGTGGTTTTGGAGCAGTGGCTGCTTCCTTGCTGAGCAGCCTTTCAGGTTATGTCGATATAGGACTCGATTTACTGTGGATATAGATACTTTTCTACCTGTTTCCTCCAGCATCTTCACAAGGTCCTTTGCTGTTGTTCTGGGATTGATTTGCACTATTCACACCAAAGTACGTTCAAGTACGTTCTTCCTGAGTCGTATGACGGCTACTCGGTCCCATGGTGTTTATACTTGCGTACTATTGTTTGTACAGATGAACGTGGTACCTTCAGGCATTTGGAAATTGCTCCCAAGGATGAACCAGACTTGTGGTCTACAATTTTTTTATGAGGTCTTGGCTGATTTCTTTTGATTTTCCCATGATGTCAAGCAAAGAGGCACAGAGTTTGAAGGTAGGCCTTGAAATATATCAACAAATACACCTCCAATTGACTCAAATGATGTCAATTAGCCTATCAGAAGCTTCTAAAGCCATGACATAATTTTATGGAATTTTCCAAGCTGTTTAAAAGGCACAGTCAACTTAGTGTATGTAAACTTCTGACCCACTAGAATTGTGATACAGTAAATTATGAAAGTGAAATAATCTGTCTGTAAACAATTGATTGAAAAATTACTTGTGTCATGCACATAGTAGATATTCTAACCAATTTGCCAAAATTATAGTTTGTTAAAAATAAATTTGTGGAGTGGTTGAAAAACTAGTTTTATTGACTCCAACCTAAGTGTATGTAAACTTCCGACTTCAACTGTAGCTACTGACCCTGGAACTGTCCCTGTATATAGCTACTGACCCTGGAACTGTCCCTGTATATAGCTACTGACCCTGGAACTGTCCCTGTATATAGCTACTGATCCTGGAACTGTTTCTCGTGTGTGTTTTTGGTTTACTTTATAGCACTACTGATATTGATTACTGCATTGTTGGGAAGGAACTCGCAAGAAAGCCTTTTCACTGTACTTGTACAAGTGACAATAAAACTTGAAACTTGAATGTCAAAATAATATCTGTAATGTGTGTTTGCGTGAGAGAGAGAAAAAGAAGCCTATAAATGGCCTAGTGACCAAATAAATGTGTAACAGTGCTTGAGCAGCTAGCTTCTTTTGGCTGTACAGCCCACTGGCACACACAGCCCTAAAAAAGGATGTTCAGTCAAAAAGGAGGAGTGAACTGTTTAAATTGATTATATCCTAGTCCATGTGTGTTTTAGTGACATTATGAAGGGCAGCGCTGAACAGTTGAAACTGGATTTTAAAGAGCTGATTAACTCTCTGCTAAACACTAACAAAACACCCATCATATCTGGCCTTGTGCCCTCCCTGAATCGTGGCATTGAACACTTTAGCAGGATTCTCTCTCTTTACAACTGGCTACGTGATTATTGCACCTCAATGGGTGTAACTTTTGTTGACAATTTCAATAGCTTTTGTAAACAAAACACATTTTATAAGGAGGATGGTATCATTTGTGGTCCTGGATCCTTTCACAGCATTATACGGCTGCGTTGAGACAATGACTCATCAATGACCCAAGCCCAGCTCAGTTCATCCCTACCATTGTGACGCAGAGTTGTCATAATGCTTCAGCAAATGTACATTACCCCAGGGGCGTTGGTAGACACAATGTAAGTAACCTAATTTATGTGCCTCTAACTGCCCTGAATGCCTCTGCTGATCCTACTGCTATTGTATGCAGCAATCATGTGTCTATGAACCAGATTTATAATGTTAGCACTGAGGTGGTGTTCCCTAATAGGAAGTCCAATGTGTGCAGCTCACCCTGCACTAACATAAATAACATGAGAATATCTACTTCTGCTAAGCTAAGTAAAGCAATGAAAACAAGCAAGCATCCCAGAAAAGTGCTCAAAATAACCCATGTTAATATATGTAGCTTAAGAAACAAGGTTAATGAAATGAATAACTTGCTAGTAACGTATGATTCATATTCTGACTATCTCTGAAACTCACTTAGACAATACCTTTGATGATACAGTGGTAACAATACACGGTTATAACATCTACAGAAAAGACAGAGATGCCAGTGGTGGAGGTGCTGCTGTTAATATTCAGAACCACATTCCTGTAAAGATTAGAGAGGATCTCATGTGAAATACTGTTGAAGTAATATGGCTACAGGTTCATCTGCCTCACCTAAAGCCCATTCTGGTGGGAAGCTGCTATAAGACCAAGTGCTAACAGTCAGTCATCTGGATAACGTGTGAAATGCTTGATAATGTATGTGAGAGGTATATTTTCTGGATGATTTATATTGACTGGCTTTCATCAAGCTGCCCACTTCAAACTGTAACCAGTGCCTGCAACCTGGTTCAGGTTATCAGTCAACCTACCAGGGTAGTGACAAACAGCACAGGAATGAAATCATCAACATGTATTACTAATGCTGCAGAAATGTGCTTGAAAGCAGTATCCAGATCCATGGGATGTAGTGATATCAATATAGTAGCCATATCTAGGAAAACCAAAATTACAAAGGCTGGGCCCAATATAGGGTATAAGAAGTCATACAATACGTTTTGTAGTGATTCCTATGTTGTTGATGTAAAGAATATTTGTTGGTCCATGGTGTGTAATGAGGAGCAAACAGACATATATATGAAATTGCTTATCCTAGTTACTAATAAGCATGCACCCATTAAGAAAATGACTGTAAAAACTGTTAAATCCCCCGTGGATTGATGAGGAACTGAAAAATTGTATGGTTGAGAGGGATGAGGCAAAAGGAATGGCAAATAAGTCTGGCTGCACAACCGATTGGCAAACAAACTGTAAATTGAGAAATCATGTGACGAAACTGAATAAAAATAACATGAAACTAAACTATGAAACAAAGATAAATGACAAAGAATTATAGTAAAAAGCTTTGAAGCACCTTCAATAAAATGTTGGGAAAAAAGGCAAACTCAACTCCATCATTCCTTGAATCAGATGGCTCATTCATCACAAAACCAACAGATATTTCAAACTACTTTTTTATTGGCAAGATTAGCAAACGTAGGCATAACATGCCAATAACAAATGCTGACGCTACACATCCAAGTATATCTGACCAAATTACGAAAGACAAGAATTGCAATTTTTTATTCCGTAAAGCAAATGTGGAAGAGGTGAAAAAAATAATTGTTCTCTATCAACAATTACAAGCTCCCGGGTTCTCACAACTTAGATGGAAAATTACTGAGGATAATAGTGAGTGATTTTGCCACATCTTAAATGTAAGCCTACTAGAAAGTGTGTGCTTGGATGGAAGCAAAAGTTATTCCACTACCTAAGAATAGTAAAGCCCCCTTTACTGGCTCAATGAGCCAACCAATCAGCCTGTGACCAACCCTTAGTAAACTTTTGGAGAAAATTAATGTTTGACCAGATACAATGCTATTTTACAGTAAACAAATTGACAACAGACTTTCAGCACGCTTATAGGGAAGGCTATTCAACAAGCACTGCACTTACACAAAGAACTGATGATTGGCTGAGAGAAATTGATGATAAAAAGATCGTGGGGGCTGTTTTGATAAACTTCAGTGCAGCTTTTGACATTATCGATCATTATCTGCTGCTGGAGAAACGTATGTGTTATGGCTTTACACCCCCTGCTATATTGTGGATAAAGAGTTACCTGTCTAACAGAACACAGAGGGTGTTCTTTAATGGAAGCCTCTCAAACATAATCCAGGTAGAATCAGGAATTCCCCAGGGCAGCTGTCTAGGCCCATTACTTTTTTCAATCTTTACTAACAACATGGCTTTGAGTAAAGCCTGTGTGTCTATGTATGCGGATGACTCAACACTATACACGTCAGCTACTAGTGATTGAAATGACTGCAACACATAACAAAGAGCTGCAGTTAGTTTTAGAATGGGTGGCAAGGAATAAGTTAGTACTAAATATTTAAAAAACAAAAGCATTGTATTTGGGACAAATCATTCACTAAACCCTAAACCTCAACTAAATCTTGTAATAATTAATGTGGAAATTGAGCAAGTTGAGGTGACTAAACTGCTTGGAGTAACCCTGGATTGTAAACTGTCATGGTCAAAACATATTGATACAACAGATGCTAAGATGGGGAGAAATCTGTCCATAGTAAAGCACTACTCTACATTCTTAACAACAATATGAACAAGGCAGGTCCTACAGGCCCTAGTTGTCACACATGGTCTAATGTTCAGTCGTGTGGACAGGTGCCACAAAGAGGGACTTAGGAAACTTGCAATTGGCTCAGAACAGAACAACACGGCTGGCCTTCAGATGTACACAGAGAGCTAACATTAACAATATGCATGTCGATCTCTCCTGGCTCAAGTGGAGGAGAGGTTGACTTCATCACTACTTGTTTTTGTAAGGAGGTGTTGACAAGCTGAATGTACCGAGCTGTCTGTCTAAACTACTAGCACACAGCTCAAACACCCATCCATACCCAGCGAAGACATGCCACCAGAGGTCACTTCACAGTCCCCAAGTCCAGAACAGACTATGGGAGGTGCACAGTACTACATAGAGCCATGGCGACATGGAACTCTATTCCACATCAGGTAACTGATACAATCATTAGAATCAGATAAAAATACACAGTGGGGACTGTGAGGCAACAAACATAGGCACTATACACACACGTACACATGGATTTAGAGTTGTAGATATGTGGTAGTGGAGTATGGGCCTGAGGGAAAAACACTTAGTGTGTTGCGAATTCTGTAATAAATGTATTTTAATGTTTTTGAAATTGTATAACTGCCTTAATGACATTATGAAGGGAAGAATAGCTGCTGCCTAGGCTGCTGCTAATGGGGATCCATAATAAATAGCTGCTTTGCCGTTAAAATACCTCTGGGCAGCTGTCCCTATTCCTGACATATTGATCACAGAACCCAGAAAATGATGATACATGCACCTATTTGAACTAACAAAGGAATGGCTTATTCTAATATCACTCTACTTCCTAGTGCTGCTGCTGCTTGGATGAGTAATATGTCTCTCATACACACACACACACACACTACAGGCCAAATGCTTCAGTGGTCACGCCGTTTAGAGAGAGAGAGCGAGCACCAAACAATTTCCCCTGCAGAGTTGTACTGTGTCGCAAACGCTGACACACACACACGAAACAAACATGAATGTGTTGTACAGTACACACACAGACACACCTGAAAATGCAGACACACACATGCACAACACGCACACTCATGCATGTATTCATGGTCCCAGCTGAGGAGGACAGCGGTAGACTTTGATGTATAGCGTTCTGAGATGAGCATGATGATGAAAGCCACGGTCCGTGTGTCTTCTCTCTGACCGCCGTGACACCCCCCTCACCACACACACACACACACACACGCACACACACACACCTCAACCCCCTGTAACACACACACAGAGCAGTAAATATACATGTCATTGGCCCAGCGCAATTATCAGGCAAAATGAGATCCGTAATTACAGGGCTAGGGAAATTAAAGCAGAGTTCTTGTTAGTGCAACGCTTTGCTTTGCTGCTCAACAAGTAGAAGAGACAAAGAGATTAATGAAAGAGAGGGACAGCAGCAGCGATGTGTGTATTCATGGAACTGGGAGATTGTCTCGTTCTAGATTTGGTTTAGGAGAATCGAGGCCAAATGTCCTCGTCTGTCCTCCCAAACAGCGGTGAGTTATGTGTGTTTGAAGAGAGAGAAAGAGAGAGAGAGAGGAGGGGATACATGAACAAAAGGTAGTCCAGTAAACTGGTTCAGTAACACACAATCATTTCCAGCTAATTTCACCCTCTCACCTGAGCCCCAGACTCCCAGCAGTCCCATGGCAACGTGGCGCGGCGTGTGTGTGAGTTGCAGCACTCCTGCTCTCCCCCGAACACACCTCCAGCCACCGCAATATCAATGATCCACTTAAAAGAGTCCCGTTTGTGTGTATGTGTGTGTGTGTCTAAATCATACAGAGACATTTTCAAATGAAGAGGGATACAGATGATGATAACCGGGGACCTTTGATCTCATGCAAATTAATACAAAAATATTTAAACCATAACTACTACTGTAGGCCTGGCTAGTCATAACTACTACTGTAGACCTGGCTAGTCATAACTACTACTGTAGGCCAGGCTAGTCATAACTACTACTGTACGCCTGGCTAGTCATAACTACTACTGTAGGCCTGGCTAGTCATAACTACTACTGTAGGCCTGGCTAGTCATAACTACTACTGTAGACCTGGCTAGTCATAACTACTACTGTAGGCCTAGCTAGTCATAATTGCTACTGTAGGTCCAGCTACAGTATTTGGTTGGCACTCAGACAAAACTCACTAGATTTTCTTCTACTTCCTCCATATACCTACTCATCCCTAGTTCTACAGGACCACATTTGCTCTTCATATGAAGGACAGCAAAGACTCCTCTGTCGAGCCCAGGTCACATAGATCCAGTCCAGCCCAGCCCACCCCACCCTGGCCCAATCCAACCCAGTCCATACCGTCCCATTTCTAACCAATCCTAACCCAGCAGGAGCGACAGTGGCAATTGAATACTTCTGGCTCCACCACCTCCTACACGGGCCCCCAACCGTCCCACTCTCCCAATCCCAGCCGGGCCTCTCCGCTCCTCTCCCCTCATCACCTCTCCTCTCCTCATCACCTCTCCGCACCTCTCCTCATCACCTCTCCTCTTCCCTCATCACCTCTCCTCTTCCCTCATCACCTCTCCTCTTCCCTCATCACCTCTCCTCTTCCCTCATCACCTCTCCTCTTCCCTCATCACCTCTCCTCTTCCCTCATCACCTCTCCTCTTCCCTCATCACCTCTCCTCTTCCCTCATCACCTCTCCTCTTCCCTCATCACCTCTCCTCTTCCCTCATCACCTCTCCTCTTCCCTCATCACCTCTCCTCATCACCTCTCCTCTTCCATCATCACCTCTCCTCTTCCCTCATCACCTCTCCTCTTCCCTCATCACCTCTCCTCTCCCCTCATCACCTCTCCTCTCCTCTCCCCTCATCACCTCTCCTCTCCTCTCCTCTCCCCTCATCACCTCTCCTCTCCTCTCCCCTCATCACCTCTCCTCTCCTCATCACCTCTCCTCTCCTCTGTCCTCATCACCAAGTCCTTGGTCTGCTAGAATGGAGGGTGGTGCTAGCCGCTAGCCCGAGAGCTCCCGCTACCTCTCTCTCGCTGCCAGGGGAGAGCGGCGAAGGACGAGGGAGAAAATAGTTTGAGTGATGCCTTCGCCTTGGTGACTAATGAACAGTTCAGCCCGGGTCAACCCATTACAACTGCAAGCGTTTAATTATTAATTACACCCAATCTATACTCTGTAAAGGACAAGCTTGGTATGTTTAATGTGTGGTTGGGGTGTGTGGGGTTGGGCTCTCTCCTGGCATTGTGTTATGAGCGCGTGTCAGTGAGGAGCTGAAGAGGAGAATGGAGACAGAGAAAGGTCCCTTGTTTTAGGGGGTGAAATGGGGTGCTGCGTGCACATGCACACCCACACTGAAGACAAACTATACTGAACAAAAATATAAACCACAACACGTAAAGTGTTGGTCCCATGTTTCATGAGTTGAAATAAAAGATCAGACATTTTCCATACGCACGAAAAAGCTTATTTCTCTTAATTTTGTGTACAAATGTGTATATCCCTGTTAGTGAACATTTCTCCTTTATCCAAGATAATCCATCCACCTGACAGGCGTGGAATATCAAGAAGCATGATCATTACACATTACATCATTACACTTCTGCTGGGAACAATAAAAGACAATTCGAAAATGTGCAGTTTTGTCACATAACACAATGCCACAGATGTCTCGAGCATTGAGGGAGTACGCAATTAGCATGCTGACTGCAGGAATGTCCACCAGAGCTGTTGCCATAGAATGTAATGTTCATTTCTCTACCATAAGCCGCCTTCAACGTCATTTTAGATCATTTGGCAGTACGTCCATCAGGCCTCACACACACACACACACACACACACACACACACACCATGTAACCTGTAACATGTAACCACGCCAACCCTCCACATCCAAACTGCCAGAAACAGGGAAGCTCATCTGCGTACTTCATCGACCTCACCAGGATCTTAACCTGACTGCAGTACCACGTCGTAACCTATTTCACAAAATATCCTCACTGTTGAAATATATCATTCTAGAAAGGATTGATACACAGCGCTACATGTAGACTGAGGGGTACACTGCCCTTGACCCTGGTGTGTGTGTGTGTGTGTGTGTGTGTGTGTGTGTGTGTGTGGCCTGATGGACGTACTGCCAAATGATCTAAAATGATGTTGAAGGCGGCTTATGGTAGAGAAATGAACATTACATTCAATGGCAACAGCTCTGGTGGACATTCCTCAATGCTCGAGACATCTGTGGCATTGTGTTATGTGACAAAACTGCACATTTTCGAATTGTCTTTTATTGTTCCCAGCAGAAGGTGCACCTGTGTAATGATCATGCTTCTTGATATTCCACACCTGTCAGGTGGATGGATTATCTTGGATAAAGGAGAAATGTTCACTAACAGGGACAGGGAAGTGTGTCAAGGTTCTGGGAACATGTGTTGCTAAGAGTCAGAGGTCAAGGTTAATGCAACATATTGGATGGCCTGACTCTCTGTGCTCCGTAGACTGGTCATGCTACATTACCTCTGCCAGGTGTGTGTGTGTGGAAATTAAAGCAGTTGAGTGAGAACATCTGAGTGTGCCTCTATATTCACCTTATGTAGCCTGGTAACAAGGGCGCGGCCATATTTGCTGCGATCAACATTCGGCACATTGACACACATGCAAACCCAGGGAGGAGATGTGGTTAAATATGAATTACAATTGTCAAACTATTACATATAGAAACCAATTCAACAGGGCACCATTGAAAAAGATGCCTGGCTGAAATGGGATACCTGTATAAATAAAGGTTTAATAAAAATATAGTGTGTTTTCACATAGTATAAGCACTACGAAGCTAAAGTTGGCTTGTTAGCATTCCTATAGACTTAACATGATGGGTTAGCAAGTTAGCTATGTGCAGAGTCCTGCCTTTTGGTCCAGTTCTGGAGGCCCTGTGTTTCAACTGCTCCTTCCAGCATTATCCACTAGTGTTGCTGCAGGTAGAAAATCCTAGGAAATGTTCTGTAATTGACCCAATGTCTCCAATCCAATCAATCGTGTCTGTTTTGCCACGCGTGTGTGTTTTGAGGGAATACTATTTTGTCGTGATTCAAAAAGCGCTCTTTGCTTCATGCTGATGTTCTCTAACGGGGGTCATCGGAAGTTGTACGACGGGTCCATTAGGGGCAGTTAAATGGCAGGAAAGGAACCCAAGCATGAACGTATAAAGAAAATAACAGGGAATTCAAGATCAAAGTATTGACTGAAATAAAAGTGTGCCAAACACTCCGCTGGGATGTTGCAAATGTCAATAATATATTCTGTAAAACCTGCTATTTTAAGAGTACTAGAGAAAATGCACAATAGACCACCATCAGAAACAAAGTAATAAAAAAGCTTGTAGAAGAGATCTGGCTGAAGAAGTAACAGCTGTTTGGGCTGATACAATGTAGTAAGCTTCCTCCCAGTATCTTCTATCCCTGGCCTTTGTGTGAGAAACTACAAATAGAAATCATTTTAAAACAACTAAAACTAAATTAAAAAAAACAATAAATTCAGGTCTGAAAACCAACTGAAACTAAACTTCAAATAAAATAAAAATCAGAAAAACGAATAGAAATAAAAACAAAACTATAATAACCTTTGAGAACGACTTGAGGCAGCAGTGTGTGTGTATCAATGTGTGTGTGTCTATCAATGTGTGTGTGTGAGTATCAATGTGTGTGTGTGTATCAATGTATGGGTGTGTCTATCAATTTGTGTGTGTGTGTGTATCAATGTATGGGTGTGTCTATCAATGTGTGTGTGTGTGTGTGTGTGTCTATCAATGTGTGTGTGTGTCTATCAATGTGTGTGTGTGTGTGTGTGGTGTGTCTATCAACGTGTGTGTGTGTGTGTGTGTGTGTCTATCAATGTGTGTGTGTGTGTCTATCAATGTGTGTGTGTGTGTGTGTGTGTGTGTGTGTGTGTGTGTGTGACTATCAATGTGTGTGTGTGTGTGTGTCTATCAATGTGTGTGTGTGATCTGCCTGTGATCTGCCTGTGTAAGTGTGTCTATCAGTGTGTGTGTGTCTATTAATGTGTGTGTATAGAATGGTCCAAGGCAGTAGTACGTGTATGTCTATCTGTGTGTGTATACGTGCATCTGTGATCTGCCTGTGTGTGTGTGTCTGTGTGTCTACAGAGCCGCTCAGGGTGGGTGCAGCCTGAGAGAGAGTGTGTGTGTGTGTGTGGAATGGCCCAAGGCGGTTGTGTGTGCGGGGCGGAGGGGGGTGAGCGAGCGCGAGCGAAGCCGTCTGAGCACTGTGCTTCATTAGGAAACAAAATATAAGCTTTCCACACCATTAGGAATGACTTTAGGAGAGAAAGCACATAAGACGCCGACTCACCTCATCAACGATGCATTGCAGTAACTGGAGAGGCTTGAATGGGGAGACAGAGAGAGAGGAGACGGGTAGAAGAAGAAAACTATGTATTAGTCTGCATGTGACGTTACGACAGAGAGGTGGCAGATGAAATCACTAATGTAATAAAAAGGTATTTACATTAATCAAATGCACCAAGCTCCGGCACAACCATCGCCTCCTGAATGTTTCTATTATTCTATAATAGCATCTAATCTAATACAGGCAGTTAAGGCCCGCTGTATCATTTCAATGCAAAAAAATAAATAAATAAAAAACGCAATTTGTGGGACGTTTCAAATGAGGGATTTACTGGAGAGTGAAACACTGCCGGGAGTGAAACACTGTCTTCCCCCACGAAAAAATACATCAAATCTCACCATTAAAGATCCTTGGTTTTTCTGAATCTGTAAAGGCAGACAAAGACAAGAAGAAGAAGAGAGAGAGAGGCAATATGTAATTAGCATGTCATAATCAAAAGCACACACTTGGACACATTATGATCACTGGGAGAATATGATGGTATCCCCGGTGGGCATGTGTTAACACCATTTACATAATAATACACAAAATACCCAAACGTTAATAGTCTGCTCTCATTTGGGGAGGTGGAAGAGATTCAGCCATGTTCATTTCATCTTCCCTGCTACCCCCTCCAGGTTGTCGAAAGATGCAGGGTTGTAGAATTAATTGTGCATAATGTAGATTTCAAATAGGAATCTGCAGGCTGGGCAAACATTTCCACTCAAACAGATAAAAATAATTAAATGTTGTTCAAAAATAAATAAATAAAAAGTTAAGAGGCTAACATGGGGGTATGGTGGACCACGAAAACTAACAATTATCCAGTCATCTCTGGTGAGACACGACCAAATGACAAGGGCTCAGTATAGACTATTTTATCTTCATCCATCACCAGTCCACAGAAAACAAACAGCTTCCAACACAAAGTACGTGAACGTCCAATGACCTGAAATGCCGGCTTTGTTCATCAACAGTTTGAATTATTTGACTTCAGATAAATATATATATATATTTTTTTAAACAGGCTTTGAAGTTTCTTTCATGGCTGAAAAGCTCACCACACAACACAAGAAACGGAGTTGTAGTCAGACAGGGAGAACGTTTTTAATGCATAGATAACAAGAGACCCAAGGTCTTCTGCTTTGAGCTAGATGGCCCATTATGTTTAGTCAATTAATTGCTTGTTTCGTAGGCTCTTTTGATAATGCGTTAGAACTCTTATTGATTCATTCTCGGAATTAACTGACAGCTTTGCACTCGTGGTAAATCTCAAGAGGCCCTTCATGGCCTCTACACCTATTTTGACTGATTCAGACATACGTTATGGGCGACTACAGAAAACAAATTCATTCAGAAATAATTACTAAACAAAATTGCAAGCTGCTCAGGGGTTGAAATTGGATTGTGGAAGGCAAACTTATTTGCGTTCTATTTTGTCAAGAGTTTGTCCTTTTCGTACAAGGTAATTTGATCTGGCGTTAACAAAGTGAGCCGTAACAATGCCGTCCCATCTTTCCATTTAACATAGTCATTGAACGATATAACTTGATGATCTAATTTACACATCACAACGTAGTATATATTTGTCCTGGGGGTAAATCAGCGCTTCATATGATGATTACGGTCTAACAATACATTAACCTTTCAATGAGTCCCTTGTTGTTTCTGATACAGAGTTGGTTTGAAAATGACTACTGTGGACAACAAACTGGAGATTGAATCCTGCAGAGGAAAACAACAGTGTTCTTTGTTTCACATTCAGGTTAAAACAACTCTAATCACGAACAATAACCCCAAGTTAGAGTAGAGGCAAAAATATGGATTTTTTAAGTCTTGGTTTCAAAATGGACTCCAATACTTCTGAGGGAACAACATTTCAGAGGCAATGGATGGACACTCGAGGTCAACCCAATGAAACTCCCTCGTTTCATCACAGTCATCAATCACAACAGAATAGACAGACTTGGTTATAAGCAATGGTATTCCTACTCAGTCATCTCAGTCATCAGGTAGAAGCTGTTCTCAGTCTACAGAAAGGGAGACGATGGTATTCCTACTCAGTCATCTCAGTCATCATGTAGAAGCTGTTCTCAGTCTACAGAAAGGGAGACGATGGTATTCCTACTCAGTCATCATGTAGAAGCTGTTCTCACAGTCTACAGAAAGGGAGACGATGGTATTCCTACTCAGTCATCATGTAGAAGCTGTTCTCACAGTCTACAGAAAGGGAGACGATGGTATTCCTACTCAGTCATCAGGTAGAAGCTGTTCTCACAGTCTACAGAAAGGGAGACGATGGTATTCCTACTCAGTCACCATGTAGAAGCTGTTCTCAGTCTACAGAAAGGGAGACGATTGTATTCCTACTCAGTCATCATGTAGAAGCTGTTCTCAGTCTACAGAAAGGGAGACGATGGTATTCCTACTCAGTCATCAGGTAGAAGCTGTTCTCAGTCTACAGAAAGGGAGACGATGGTATACAGAAAGGGAGACGATGGTATTCCTACTCAGTCATCATGTAGAAGCTGTTCTCAGTCTACAGAAAGGGAGACGATGGTATTCCTACTCAGTCATCAGGTAGAAGCTGTTCTCACAGTCTACAGAAAGGGAGACGATGGTATTCCTACTCAGTCATCAGGTAGAAGCTGTTCTCAGTCTACAGAAAGGGAGACGATGGTATTCCTACTCAGTCATCATGTAGAAGCTGTTCTCAGTCTACAGAAAGGGAGACGATGGTATTCCTACTCAGTCATCATGTAGAAGCTGTTCTCAGTCTACAGAAAGGGAGACGATGGTATTCCTCAGTCATCTCAGTCATGGTATTCCAGAAAGGGAGACGATGGTATTCCTACTCAGTCATCATGTAGAAGCTGTTCTCAGTCTACAGAAAGGGAGACGATGGTATTCCTACTCAGTCATCATGTAGAAGCTGTTCTCAGTCTACAGAAAGGGAGACGATGGTATTCCTACTCAGTCATCATGTAGAAGCTGTTCTCAGTCTACAGAAAGGGAGACGATGGTATTCCTACTCAGTCACCATGTAGAAGCTGTTCTCACAGTCTACAGAAAGGGAGACGATGGTATTCCTACTCAGTCATCATGTAGAAGCTGTTCTCAGTCTACAGAAAGGGAGACGATGGTATTCCTACTCAGTCACCATGTAGAAGCTGTTCTCACAGTCTACAGAAAGGGAGACGATGGTATTCCTACTCAGTCATCATGTAGAAGCTGTTCTCAGTCTACAGAAAGGGAGACGATGGTATTCCTACTCAGTCACCATGTAGAAGCTGTTCTCAGTCTACAGAAAGGGAGACGATGGTATTCCTACTCAGTCATCAGGTAGAAGCTGTTCTCAGTCTACAGAAAGGGAGACGATGGTATTCCTACTCAGTCACCATGTAGAAGCTGTTCTCACAGTCTACAGAAAGGGAGACGATGGTATTCCTACTCAGTCATCATGTAGAAGCTGTTCTCAGTCTACAGAAAGGGAGACGATGGTATTCCTACTCAGTCATCAGGTAGAAGCTGTTCTCACAGTCTACAGAAAGGGAGACGATGGTATTCCTACTCAGTCACCATGTAGAAGCTGTTCTCAGTCTACAGAAAGGGAGACGATGGTATTCCTACTCAGTCATCAGGTAGAAGCTGTTCTCAGTCTACAGAAAGGGAGACGATGGTATTCCTACTCAGTCATCATGTAGAAGCTGTTCTCAGTCTACAGAAAGGGAGACGATGGTATTCCTACTCAGTCATCATGTAGAAGCTGTTCTCAGTCTACAGAAAGGGAGACGATGGTATTCCTACTCAGTCACCATGTAGAAGCTGTTCTCTCAGAGCTGCAGCACAGTCTACAGACAGGGAGACAGTACGGTATTGAAACACTCAATACTTCCATCGGTCTCCCATTTCTGTAGATGTTAACAGCTGTGTTGATCTGAAAGGCAGATGTTCCAGGGTTGAGGGGACCAATAGCTAGAGCATCAAAAAGTACAAAACGTTCACAGACAGGGGTGAATGCGTCCTCTGAACAAAGCATTCAACATGTTTGGAAAATGTGATACTTCATCATATGAAAGTCTCTGCGTCACAACGCAGTATGGGGACAGTGTCAAAAGAGTCTACATTACTCAATACTTGGGAGTGCAATCACTGATCTGTTAAATCCCTCTACAGTTTGACATTTTTATGTGATCCCTTCATAACAACACCATCAAACATATTTGAACTACTTCCTGTTCTTCTTCTTCTTCTTCTTCTGCAGAACAATTTAAAACATGGAGATGAGGAAAAGCAAAAAGGGCCCAAATCAATCAGGGGGGCGCTGCCCCGGCGGCTGTATACACATCACATCCAGTCTGCTGTCTTCAAAGACTTTCAGAGCCGTGAGAAAACTCCATTAACTCTCACAACGAATGCAAATGGATCACAACATGGGGTGAGGAGGAATTAAAGAGGCCGTCTCTAATCAATGACAAACACAGGATGAAAACGCCATGGCGTGTGTTCTGTTATCGCCACCTCCGCCCCCACTGTTACTGTTAACCCATACTCCAGGCAACACACACACACACACAGGAAAGGGTGAGTACAGAGGCCCCCTTACAGCGTTACAACAGCTCTTTCCAAAAACAAAAAGCACCCCTCTGCCCTTCAAATCCACCCACATCCCACCCAAAACACTGACCCCATTCTCCCAAAAACACCTATCCTGAGCAAATCTCAGGTGCTTACAATTGATTCCATTCTCTCTATTTGTGTTGCTGCCACAGTCGGGTGGACCGTGGAGGGTGATAGCACAGGGGGCTTCTGCGCAGACAGCTGACAGCCTGGGCCCGAGGACGTTCGCCGGCTGCGCCTGGCGAGATGAAGCCGCCACTCTACCCGTTCTACCAGGGCTCTGCTACAGCCTGCAGGTGAACTGTCTGTAACGCCATATGGAGCAGGGAAAATTAACAGAGAGATGAGGAGAGCACTGGCAGCGGGAGATCTCCCTGGCGCACACACTGTCTCTTGGTGTAGCTTTAAATTCCATATGTAGGGAAGATAGAAGGGAAGAGAGAGAGGATGGGAAAGCAAGAGTGGGGGAAACAGTGTGAGAGAGAGACACAGAGAGAGAGAGAAAGCGAGAGAGACCGAGGGAGAGAGAGAGAGAGAGCGCGAGAGAGCGAGAGAGAGAGAGAGAGAGAGCGCGAGAGAGCGAGAGAGCGCGAGAGAGAGAGACACAGAGAGAGAGAGAAACACAGAGAGAGAGAGACAGCGAGAGAGAGAGAAACACAGAGAGAGAGAGAAACACAGAGAGAGAGAGAGAGAGAGAGAGAGCGAGAGAGAGACAGAGAGAGAGAGACACACAGAGAGAGAGAGACAGCGAGAGAGAGCGAGGGAGAGAGAGAGAGAGAGAGAGCGCGAGAGAGCGCGAGAGCGCGAGAGAGAGCGCGAGAGAGAGAGCACGAGAGAGAGAGAGCGCGGGAGAGAGAGAGCGAGAGAGAGAGCGAGAGAGAGAGCAAGAGAGAGAGCGAGAGAGAGCGAGCGAGAGAGAGAGAGAGCGAGAGAGAGAGCGAGAGAGAGAGCGAGAGAGAGCGAGCGAGAGAGAGCGAGAGCGAGCGCGAGAGAGACAGTGAGAGAGAGAGAGCGAGAGAGACAGTGAGAGAGAGAGAGCGAGAGACAGTGAGAGAGAGAGACAGTGAGAGAGAGAGACAGTGAGAGACAGTGAGAGAGAGAGACAGTGAGAGAGAGAGACAGTGAGAGGGGGAAACAGTGAAAGACGGTGAGAGAGAGGAAGAATAAATAAATTAATAGGGTGTGAAAACATTCAACGCTCCACCACAACGCCTATGGCTCCATTTGTAAAGAACAAGTTTGTCTTTTTTCTTCCTCTGGTTATTTAGGCTAATTTATGAATCAGGTTCTGGTGGAAGTATACTGGCAGACAGACAGACTGTTATAGATTGGATTCAATACATTGGAGATATTAAAGTGTTACCAGAGGTTTCATGCCTATTAAAAAGAAACATGACGATGCTGTGAATGACGCTCCCTTCCATACAAAATGGTGGATATGTAAATACCAGAGAAGAACAGACAAGCCCACATCTCTCTGCTTCTTATTCAAAAACCGTGTGTGTGTGTGTGTGTGTGAGAGACTGTGAGGCATTCATTATTGTATGTAATCATACATTGGCGATTAACATGATAATGGCCACGTTAATAGACACTGCTGAAGAGAAGAGTGGCAGCACTCCGAAATGAGACCTGCCCGAGGCCACACACACAATAACCATGGAGACCTCATGTACGTCATCACAGCAGGATGAACACAGGGGGCACAAACACACGTTTGACTGGTCGCCTCAAAACAAGTTTAGTATTTCCCATGTCTCCAGGACTAGTATTAACAAAACTGATTCACTATGCAGCTTAATCACTGTGTAGAGGGCTTATATCCTCTTCATTATTCTCTTGAAGATATCCATTTACTGCAAAGCCCCTACAGAAACACATCTAGGGATAACTATCACAACTACCCTAATTCACAGGTCTTACACTCTGCGTACTAAACATCATAAACAATGCCACAGACCCGAGACAATTCCTCTTTTGGACATGCAGCTACGGTATCTTATAGCTACTGAATAGATTCACAACCATGATACACTTGGCATCATATCCCAGTTTCAGTCCGTCAGTGCTATGGTCTCCCTCCAGTCTTATTTGGGTGTTCCAGGCCCTCCACAGGCCGACGGTCATGGTAGCCGTGAGTAATGTTCATTAGATTGGTTCGCAGCATGCCTGTTGGGTTAATTAGCATTGGGAAACAAAGCGGTCACTAGCGCAGAGCTTGGACTAATGGTACTAGCGCTCTGCTCTAGCCCACTGGGCTCCTTTAAAATCAGCCTCTACGGAGTTTTAGATTTCACAGCTTGGAAACTGTGTACCTTATGAGTCACATATTAAAAAGGGGCAGTGCATCGACATTTGACTTAAAAATATATACATATCTTGTTCTTGAGCATGAGAAATGTAAGAGGAAGTGGTGTTGACGATTAAAATGTCACAACGTATTGCCTTAGCAGCGGTTGATGGATTGGGACATCGAGACATGGACCTGAAAAGTGCATTGTAGAACTTAATGTCCCTTTTAAAAAATGCCAATATGCAGTTGCTTCATCCATTTTTGGACTTTAAATGAATGATATGTACTGACTGATTGTTGGAGAATATAACCTATAAATGTCTCATGAGCTTAGTTCAACTCTCGTTCCACATCTGATCCCAACATAAGCTTGTTTTGCTCCAATGTTTGTAAATAAACACTATAAAACCTCATCATTAAAACTATCATTTCGATAGGTCAGTCCTTAAATTCATAGACAAGAGTTATGGATGTAACAGTGGTTAGATTTCTCGAGCCCCAATTCCTCAGCTATTTACAGAAAGATGTGCAGGGTAAACGCGTCGTTATTGTTTCAACTGCTGATTGATGCTTTCTTTACATTTGACATGTTGGTCATTTAGCAGATGCTCTTATCCAGAGCGACTTACATTAGTGAGTTCGGACATTTTCATCCTTTTGTTGTTGTACTGGTCCCCCGTGGGAATCGAACCCACAACCTGGCGTTATAAGCGCCTTGCTCTGCCAACTGAGAAACACGGGACCCTTCATGTAGAAAGGACACACATGTATTATTTTTAGGTATTTGGGACAATAATTGAGGTACCCGACTCCAGCCCATTCCTTTCACAAAACAATGCTCTTTAAAACCTACATGTCATTATTTTATGGTTGCTTGGAGGTTTATAGAAAGTTCTACATACTCAGTAGCCATTTTGTCTTGTCATTCCATTTTCCTCTCAGAAGAATGAATAATGGAAAGTAAGTCGGAGTAGATGAAGCACACAATGGATAAAGTAGATGTCACAAAGCCAGGTGACCTTTCAGAAAGGTCACACTTGATCAAGTGAGAAGACCTTTTGGTCCAGTGACACATCATAAACAACACTCAAAGAATCCACTCAATAACCACCATTACAGCCACCATCCACATGGCTTTCCAAGATGGCCGCCGTGCAGCCAGTCAGGCGAGGTAACCAAGGTCAGCATGCTCAGAGGAGGATTATGGCACTAAGCCCTCATTTGGGCCTAATTAAAGAGCTGATGGGATTCAGCAGACCTCTTCTGTGGCTCAGCAATTACATTTGAAGATGAGCAGGATTGTAGGAGTAGGGTCAACATGGAGAATGGATAAGAGTCACTACGGGACCACCAGTGACATCACAAATAGAATTAAGGGAGTGAGAAAGACCCTATGACCATATATGACCATATGTTGTCATGACACCCTACAGTAGGGTTTCTATATAGCTAAACATGAAGCCATGTGAATGGAATGTAGTGAGGAAGGGACTCACCTGTGGATAGGGGAAAGCGCCCAGTGCCAACTGTAGAAAGAGAAAAACACTACAATAAGGGTGACGGCAAAGGCTGCGAAAATAATAAACAGGCTCAGTTACAGGGGCCTCCTGACTGGTGCAGTGGTCTAAGGCTCTGCATCTCAGTGCTAGCTGTGGTCTAAGGCTCTGCATCTCAGTGCTAGCTGTGGTCTAAGGCTCTGCATCTCAGTGCTAGCTGTGGTCTAAGGCTATGCATCTCAGTGCTAGCTGTGGTCTAAGGCTCTGCATCTCAGTGCTAGCTGTGGTCTAAGGCTCTGCGTCTCAGTGCTAGCTGTGGTCTAAGGCTCTGCGTCTCAGTGCTAGCTGTGGTCTGAGGCTCTGCATCTCAGTGCTAGCTGTGGTCTAAGGCTCTGCATCTCAGTGCTAGCTGTGGTCTAAGGCTCTGCATCTCAGTGCTAGCTGTGGTCTAAGGCTCTGCATCTCAGTGCTAGCTGTGGTCTAAGGCTCTGCATCTCAGTGCTAGCTGTGGTCTAAGGCTCTGCATCTCAGTGCTAGCTGTGGTCTAAGGCTCTGCATCTCAGTGCTAGCTGTGGTCTAAGGCTCTGCATCTCATCTCAGTGCTAGCTAAGGCTCTGCATCTCAGTGCTAGCTGTGGTCTAAGGCTCTGCATCTCAGTGCTAGCTGTGGTCTAAGGCTCTGCATCTCAGTGCTAGCTGTGGTCTAAGGCTCTGCATCTCAGTGCTAGCTGTGGTCTAAGGCTCTGCATCTCAGTGCTAGCTGTGGTCTAAGGCTCTGCATCTCAGTGCTAGCTGTGGTCTAAGGCTCTGCATCTCAGTGCTAGCTGTGGTCTAAGGCTCTGCGTCTCAGTGCTAGCTGTGGTCTAAGGCTCTGCGTCTCAGTGCTAGCTGTGGTCTAAGGCTCTGCATCTCAGTGCTAGCTGTGGTCTAAGGCTCTGCATCTCAGTGCTAGCTGTGGTCTAAGGCTCTGCATCTCAGTGCTAGCTGTGGTCTAAGGCTCTGCATCTCAGTGCTAGCTGTGGTCTAAGGCTCTGCATCTCAGTGCTAGCTGTGGTCTAAGGCTATGCATCTCAGTGCTAGCTGTGGTCTGTGGCTCTGCATCTCAGTGCTAGCTGTGGTCTAAGGCTATGCATCTCAGTGCTAGCTGTGGTCTAAGGCTCTGCATCTCAGTGCTAGCTGTGGTCTAAGGCTATGCATCTCAGTGCCAGCTGTGGTCTAAGGCTCTGCATCTCAGTGCTAGCTGTGGTCTAAGGCTCTGCATCTCAGTGCTAGCTGTGGTCTAAGGCTCTGCATCTCAGTGCTAGCTGTGGTCTAAGGCTCTGCATCTCAGTGCTAGCTGTGGTCTAAGGCTATGCATCTCAGTGCTAGCTGTGGGTTCGAGTCCAGGCTCTGTCGCAGCCGGCCGCGGTCGGGAGACACATGGGGCGGCGCACATTTGGCCCAGCGTCGTCCGGGTTTAGGGGAGGGTTTGTCCTTGTCCCATCGCGCTCTAGCGACTCCTGTGGCAGGCTGGGCGCAGTGCACGCTGACACGGTCGCCAGGTGTTTCCTCCGACACATTGGTGCGGCTGGCTTCCGGGTTAAGTGGGTATTGTGTCAAGAAGCAGTGCGGCTTGGTTGGGTTGTGTTTCGGAGGAAGCACGGCTCCCGACCTTCGCCTCTCCAGAGTCCATACGGGAGTTGCAGCGATGAGACAAGACTAACTATCAGTTGGACACCGCGAAATTGGGGAAAGAAAGGGGTAAATACATGTGTGTGTATGTATATGTATGCTTACCCCTTTTTCCCCCAATTTTGTGGTATCCAATTGATAGTTAGTCTTGTCTCATCATTTGTATATATACACATATATATACACATACACACAAAAAATACAAACACACATATATATACATATATATATATACATATATATATACATATATATATACATATATATATATATATATATATATATATATATATATATATATATATATATATATATATATATATATATATATATATATATATATGTTTGTATTTTTATGTGTGTGTGTATATTTATATATACAAATATATACACATACATATATAAACAAAAATGCAAGAAATATATATATATATAAAGACATAAGTGATTATTGGAAGAGTATTAGAAAGGAAGTTGAATAAACATGTGGAACTATCAGGAATATGAAGTCCCTCAGGTTAAATGTGGTTGAACCACACAAGACCAGGGTTGACTGGATTTGTTTTAGGACGGCGGTGGAAATGCGTGGAAATAGGAGTTCATAGGTGGTTTAATCTCCTCACTGAGGGAGACGAGCTGAAGCGTGTTCCAGATTAGAGAGGCCAGTCTTTGAGAGGGGCTCAGTGCGCCCCCGTCGAATAACCCCCTTCCTCAAAGAACATCGGCTATTAGTTAATAACACCCCCCCGCCGAGAACAGCACAGAGAGAGAAACAGAGAGGTTGGAACGATCGAGGGATAGATTCATGTGATGTACGACTACACCGGAAAATATCCAACCCCGCTCGTGACATTTGGCAATTCACTTTGCGTTGCGCCTGGCGTCTTTAATCTTGGTTTTTTATCTCTGATGATGTCGGCGCCATCACGTTATTACGACGATGTCAATACACGAGAAAACCCATGCTGGCCTTGAACGTGGACCGACTGTTAGCCACGGCAGATTAATCCAAATGAAGAGGAGAGTTTAAAAGCCTTTTCATTTAGACTAATGCACACTTACCTGTATGGTTCTCTCTCTCTCACTAACGATTCACAAAGAGGAAAGGGCTTTGATCCTGTGGCGAGAAAACTCTATCTTGATCAAACTGAGATTGTGTCGATAATTCAGACAGACTTGTATTTTCCGCAGCCCCATCAGTTACGGTTTCCAACGGAGATAATATTCAACAGTATTGACACACAGTGTAGAGGCCAGAGAGGGGAAAGCGTTTGTCAGAGCTGTGCAAATAGGAGTCCTTGACAGGAATAGATGGAGAATCAATAGGTGTCAATGGGGACGACAGGGCCTCTGGACGAATGGAGCACTGATATAACAACACTATTCTAAAATGGAGAATCAATAGGTGTCAATGGGGACGACAGGGCCTCTGGACGAATGGAGCACTGATATAACAACACTATTCTAAAATGGAGAATCAATAGGTGTCAATGGGGACGACAGGGCCTCTGGACGAATGGAGCACTGATATAACAACACTATTCTAAAATGGAGAATCAATAGGTGTCAATGGGGACGACAGGGCCTCTGGACGAATGGAGCACTGATATAACAACACTATTCTAAAATGGAGAATCAATAGGTGTCAATGGGGACGACAGGGCCTCTGGACGAATGGAGCACTGATATAACAACACTATTCTAAAATGGAGAATCAATAGGTGTCAATGGGGACGACAGGGCCTCTGGACGAATGGAGCACTGATATAACAACACTATTCTAAAATGGAGAATCAATAGGTGTCAATGGGGAACAGGGCCTCTGGACGAATGGAGCACTGATATAACAACACTATTCTAAAATGGAGAATCAATAGGTGTCAATGGGGACGACAGGGCCTCTGGACGAATGGAGCACTGATATAACAACACTATTCTAAAATGGAGAATCAATAGGTGTCAATGGGGACGACAGGGCCTCTGGACGAATGGAGCACTGATATAACAACACTATTCTAAAATGGAGAATCAATAGGTGTCAATGGGGACGACAGGGCCTCTGGACGAATGGAGCACTGATATAACAACACTATTCTAAAATGGAGAATCAATAGGTGTCAATGGGGACGACAGGGCCTCTGGACGAATGGAGCACTGATATAACAACACTATTCTAAAATGGAGAATCAATAGGTGTCAATGGGGACGACAGGGCCTCTGGACGAATGGAGCACTGATATAACAACACTATTCTAAAATGGAGAATCAATAGGTGTCAATGGGGACGACAGGGCCTCTGGACGAATGGAGCACTGATATAACAACACTATTCTAAAATGGAGAATCAATAGGTGTCAATGGGGACGACAGGGCCTCTGGACGAATGGAGCACTGATATAACAACACTATTCTAAAATGGAGAATCAATAGGTGTCAATGGGGACGACAGGGCCTCTGGACGAATGGAGCACTGATATAACAACACTATTCTAAAATGGAGAATCAATAGGTGTCAATGGGGACGACAGGGCCTCTGGACGAATGGAGCACTGATATAACAACACTATTCTAAAATGGAGAATCAATAGGTGTCAATGGGGACGACAGGGCCTCTGGACGAATGGAGCACTGATATAACAACACTATTCTAAAATGGAGAATCAATAGGTGTCAATGGGGACGACAGGGCCTCTGGACGAATGGAGCACTGATATAACAACACTATTCTAAAATGGAGAATCAATAGGTGTCAATGGGGACGACAGGGCCTCTGGACGAATGGAGCACTGATATAACAACACTATTCTAAAATGGAGAATCAATAGGTGTCAATGGGGACGACAGGGCCTCTGGACGAATGGAGCACTGATATAACAACACTATTCTAAAATGGAGAATCAATAGGTGTCAATGGGGACGACAGGGCCTCTGGACGAATGGAGCACTGATATAACAACACTATTCTAAAATGGAGAATCAATAGGTGTCAATGGGGACGACAGGGCCTCTGGACGAATGGAGCACTGAAATAACAACACTAAAATTCTAAAATGGAGACCCTCTGACACAACACCTGCACTCTGCAATCACACAAACACCTGCACTCTGCAATCACAGACACACACACACACCTGCACTCTGCAATCACACAAACACTGATATAACAACACTCTGCAATCACAGACACACACCTGCACTCTGGCAATCGTCAACACAGGGCCTCTGGACACACACACACACCTGCACTCTGCAATCACAGAGCACACACACACACACCTGCACTCTGCAATCACAGACACACACACACACCTGCACTCTGCAATCACACAAACACCTGCACTCTGCAATCACAATCACAGACACACACCTGCACTCTGCAATCACAGACACACACACACACACCTGCACTCTGCAATCACAGACACACACACACACCTGCACTCTGCAATCACACACACACCTGCACTCTGCAATCACAGACACACACACACACCTGCACTCTGCAATCACAGACACACCTGCACTCTGCAATCACAGACACACACACACACCTGCATGCAATCACACACACACACACACCTGCACTCTGCAATCACAGACACACACACACACCTGCACTCTGCAATCACAGACACACACACACACCTGCACTCTGCAATCACAGACACACACACACACCTGCACTCTGCAATCACAGACACACACACACACCTGCACTCTGCAATCACAGACACACACACACACACACACACACACACACACACACACACCTGCACTCTGCAATCACACAAACACCTGCACTCCGCAATCACAGACACAGAGACACACATACAAACACCTGCACTCTGCAATCAGACACACACCTGCACTCTGCAATCACAGACACACACACACACACCTGCACTCTGCAATCACACACACCTGCAATCACAGACAAACACCTGCACTCTGCAATCACAGACAAACACCTGCACTCTGCAATCACAGACAAACACCTGCACTCTGCAATCACAGACAAACACCTGCACTCTGCAATCACAGACAAACACCTGCACTCTGCAATCACAGACACAGACACACACACAAACACCTGCACTCTGCAATCACAGACACACACAAATGCCTGCACTCTGCAATCACAGACACACAGACACACACACAAACACCTGCACTCTGCAATCACAGACACACACAAATGCCTGCACTCTGCACTCACCTCCATGAAGGAGATGCCCACGCTCCAGACGTCTGAATGGATACCATACTGCTCCCCAGATATCCTCTCCGGCTGCAGGGTACAAACAAGGGAGTCAGATGAGCTGTGGTTGACTTGAGATGTACGAAATTTGATTGTGTTTTGCTATACTGTGTTCAACTGAGCCATTTGTGGTTACTGCATGATCAGATGTGTCCTGTCTATGTTTCTCCTACCACATTTTCAAGGCTGGCACAAAGGCCCCCCAAAACAACATCCAGAGCCTCTTTCACCAAGATGTCCAACCACCACCAACATCCATTCATATTAGGTCTACTTACTGCCATGTAGGCGTTCGTTCCCACATACGTCTTGGCGATGGAATTCACCAACTGCAAACAAAAGAGGTGAGATTGATCAACTGTAGATGGGTGAATGGGTTTCTTTCTTTCCCTCAGTAACAATTGACTGAGCAAAATACTGGTGCATTTACTTTTGTCTTCCAGTCGATCTGTCCAACTGTTTCACATGAGAACAGACTGTACCATACTCTTAAAGGTCCTATAACTGAAACAAGATGATTATAACTGAAACAAGATGGCTATAACTGAAACAAGATGGCCATAGTGATGGCTATAACTGAAACAAGATGGCCATAACTGAAACATGATGGCCATAGTGATGGCTATAACTGAAACATGATGGCCATAGTGATGGCTATAACTGAAACATGATGGCCATAGTGATGGCTATAACTGAAACATGATGGCCATAGTGATGGCTATAATTGAAACATGATGGCCATAGTGATGGCTATAATTGAAACATGATGGCCATAGTGATGGCTATAATTGAAACATGATGGCCATAGTGATGGCTATAATTGAAACATGATGGCCATAGTGATGGCTATAATTGAAACATGATGGCCATAGTGATGGCTATAATTGAAACATGATGGCCATAGTGATGGCTATAATTGAAACATAATGGCCATAGTGATGGCTATAATTGAAACATGATGGCCATAGTGATGGCTATAACTGAAACATGATGGCCATAGTGATGGCTATAACTGAAACATGATGGCCATAGTGATGGCTATAACTGAAACATGATGGCCATAGTGATGGCTATAACTGAAGGCAGAGACTGTTTGTCCTACATTAAGTACAGCTCCCATCTCCATCTCCTTTCCCTCCGTGACTTACATACCCAAATCTATTGAAACGTCAGTGTTGCTGTGGTCTGTTCCCAGCCCTCTCACAGGGGACCAGGATGAGGACAGGGGGACGTCGGAGTGTGTGTGTGAGCACAATGGGACATGCCATGGATGACAGGGCTGTGATAATGAGTGAATGATTGTGTTCCCCGATGGCTCCTGTGTTTGGAGGGGAGGTCCTGCTCAGGGAAGGCAGAGACACTGACCTTCCTACAGGGCAGTGTGTGTGTGTGTTGAGGTAAAGCTTGTATTCAGAAGCCTGCGCAGGGGTCAACACTGCTTCACATCTCCAAGGAGAGAGGGATGAAAATTAATTAAAATTGGGGCGTGGGGGTGACAGGGTGAGAGAGAGTAGGGGGGAGTTATTCCCGGGGGTCTTTGGGGGAGTTGGAAGGGCTGTCCCAGGGTGACGTAATGACATGACACACAGACACACACACCTCAGCTATTGTCTGCCCAGCCACGCTCTTGCCACGTCCATCAAAGGCATATCAATGAAGCTTTGGCGTTGTGTGTGTGTGTGTGAGTAGTAATTATAACAAGTGCATGTTTTGGAGTGCCTGTGGAACAATGGTAGTGAGGAAGTTAATGTGAGAGGCTGTCCCTCAAGGTGCTTCCACTGTCGTGAGGACACAATGAATAGGTCCAGATTGACAGGTCGACTACACACACACTCCACACCCATCAACACACACACACACACACACACACACACACCCCATCAACACACACACACACACACACACAGAGAGCGAGACACACACTGGTGTCTCAATACATACAGAGAGAGAAACAGATCACAAACACACAGAGGTATAAACACACACACAGAGGTATAAACACACACACAGAGGTATAAACACACACACACACAGGTATAAACACACACACACACACAGGTATAAACACACACACACACAGGTATAAACACACACACACACACACAGGTCTAAACACACACACACACAGGTATAAACACACACACACAGGTATAAACACACACACAGGGGTATAAACTGCGTGCTGACTCCAAAGTCACAGAGCACTTGACCTCTAGTGTTGACCAGCATGTTGGAAGGCACGTCACAGAGACAAGTACATACAGTAACAGCTGCTACCTCCGCCAATCATACACTACTAAGTTACATTTTCTGAACAGGAAGATTCCCTGTGACAAAAGTGATCAATTTAAGACCAGCATATCTGTACAGGTATACAGCATCATGACAGTATCTCCTTCCATGATATTCTACATAACCTTCCACCTCAATGACCTCTGTAGAATCTAGTACCTTCCACCTCACTGATATCTTAGAATCTACTGACCAGTTTCACCTCACTGACCTCTGTAGAATCTACTACCTTCCAGCATCACTGACCTCTGTAGAATCCACATCACTGACCTCTGTAGAGTCCACATTTGACCTCTGTAGAATCAAGTCACTGACATTTTCATCACTGACCTCTGGAAATCCACATCACTGACCTCTGTAGAATCCACATTTTAACTCTTGAATACACTGACCTCTAAATTACATTTTCTGAGTGCAGGAAGATTGACCCTGTGACAAAAGTGATCAATTTAAGACCGCATATCTGTACAGGAATCCAGCATCATGACAGTATCTCCTTCCATGATATTCTAGAATCTACTACCTTCCACCTCACTGACCTCTGTAGAATCTACTACCTTCCACCTCACTGACCTCTGTAGAATCTACTACCTTCCACCTCACTGACCTCTGTAGAATCTACTACCTTCCACCTCACTGACCTCTGTAGAATCCACATCACTGACCTCTGTAGAATCTACTACCTTTCCCACCACTGACCTCTGTGAAGAATCTTCAGGGTCCATAGATAGGTTAGGCCTTTCACAACCTGAAGACAGATGGGAGATATGGAGTTCAGAATTCAACAATACCCAAAACCACTGCTTTCAGACACAGATGGGCTAACTCATTTGGTAAACCATTTATATAAAGGACCTTCAGAAATAATTCACACCCCGGCCTTGACTTATTCCCCTTTTTGTTGTTACAGTCTGAATTCAAAATCCATTAAATATATTTTTCTCTCTCTCAGCCATCTACACACAATACCCCACCATGTCAAAAACAAAAAATGTTTTTAGAAACTTTAGCAAATTGATTGAAAATCAAATACAGAAATATCTAATTTACTTAAATATTCACACCACAGAGTCAATACTTTGTAGTAGCACTTTGCCTGTGAGTCTTTCTGTGCAAGTCTCTTTCCACACCTGGACTGTACAACACTTGCCCATTTTTATTTTCTAAATTCTTCAAGCTCTGTAAAATTGGTTTTTGATCATTGTTAGACAACCATTTTCAGATTTTCAAGTAGATTTAAGTCAAAACTGTAACTTGCCCACTCAGGAACATTCACTGTCTTCTTGGTAAGCAACTCCAGTGTAGATTTGGCCTTGTGTTTCAGGTTATTGTCCTGCTGGAAGGTGAATTCATCTCCCAGTGTCTGGTGGAAAACAGACTGAACCAGGTTTTCCTCTAGGATGTTGCCTGTGCATTCCATTTATTTATGTTATCCTGAAAAACTCCCCAATCCTTAATTAATGATTACAAGCATACCCATTACATGATGCAGCCACCACTATGCTTGATAATATGAGGAGTTGTCACGACTTCCGCCGAAGTCGGCTCCTCTCCTTGTTCGGGCGGCGGTCGACGTCACCGGCTTTCTAGCCATCGCCGCTCCATCTTTCATATCTCAATTTGTCTTGTCTTGTTTCATACACACCTGGTTTTCATGTGTCGATTTGTCTTGTCTTGTTTCATACACACCTGGTTTTCATATGTCCATTTGTCTTGTCTTGTTTCCTACACACCTGGTTTTCATATGTCCATTTGTCTTGTCTTGTTTCCATACACACCTGGTTTTCATATCTCCATTAGTCTTGTCTTGTTTCCATACACCTGGTTTTCATATGTCCATTTGTCTTGTTTTCATACCTGGTTTTCTCCATTTGTCTTGTTTGTTTCCATACACACCTGGTTTTCATATCTCCATTAGTCTTGTCTTGTTTCCATACACACCTGGTTTTCATATCTCCATTAGTCTTGTCTTGTTTCCATACACACCTGGTTTTCATATAAAATCAAATTTTATTTGTCACATACACATGGTTAGCAGATGTTTGCGAGTCTCGATTTGCTTGTGCTTCCAGTTCCGACAATGCAGTAATAACCAACAAGTAATCTAACTAACAATTCCAAAACTAATTTCTTATTCACAGTGTAAGGGGATAAAGAATATGTACATAAAGATATGAATGAGTGATGGTGCAGAGCAGCATAGGCAAGATACAGTAGATGGTATCGAGTACAGTATATACATATGAGATGAGTATGTAAACAAAGTGGCATAGTTAAAGTGGCTAGTGATACATGTATTACATAAGGATGCAGTAGATGATAAAGTACAGTATATACGTATACATATGAGATGAATAATGTAGGGTATGTAAACATTATATTAAGGGGAGCCACTCAATGTTAGTGGTTGTTGTTTAACAGTCTGATGGCCTTGAGATAGAAGCTGTTTTTCAGTCTCTCGGTCCCAGCTTTGATGCATCTGTACTGACCTGCCTTCTGGATGATAGCGGGGTGAACAGGCAGTGGCTCGGGTGGGTGTTGTCCTTGATGATCTTTATGGCCTTCCTGTAACATCGGGTGGTGTAGGTGTCCTGGAGGGCAGGTAGTTTGCCCCCGGTGATATGTTGTGCAGACCTCACTACCCTCTGGAGAGCCTTACGGTTGTGGGCGGAGCAGTTGCCGTACCAGGCGGTGATACAGCCCGCCAGGATGCTCTCGATTGTGCATCTGTAGAAGTTTGTGAGTGCTTTTGGTGACAAGCCGAATTTCTTCAGTCTCCTGAGGTTGAAGAGACGCTGCTGCGCCTTCTTCACGATGCTGTCTGTGTGAGTGGACCAATTCAGTTTGTCTGTGATGTGTATGCCAGAACTTAAAACTTACTACCCTCTCCACTACTGTTCCATCGATGTGGATAGGGGGTGTTCCCTCTGCTGTTTCCTGAAGTCCACAATCATCTCCTTAGTTTTGTTGACGTTGAGTGTGAGGTTATTGTCCTGACACCACACTCCGAGGGCCCTCACCTCCTCCCTGCAGGCCGTCTCGTCTTTGTTGGTAATCAAGCCTACCACTGTTGTGTCGTCTGCAAACTTGATGATTGAGTTGGAGGCGTGCGTTGCCGCGCAGTCTGGGTGAACAGGGAGTACAGGAGAGGGCTCAGTTTGCACCCTTGTGGGGCCCCAGTGTTGAGGATCAGCGGGGTGGAGATGTTGCCTACCCTCACCACCTGGGGGCGGCCCGTCAGGAAGTCCAGTACCCAGTTGCACAGGGCGGGGTCGAGACGCAGGGTCTCGAGCTTGATGACGAGCTTGGAGGGTACTATGGTGTTAAATGCCAAGCTGTAGTCGATGAACAGCATTCTCACATAGGTATTCCTCTTGTCCAGATGGGTTAGGGCAGTGTGCAGTGTGGTTGAGATTGCGTTGTCTGTGGACCTATTTGGGCGGTAAGCAAATTGAAGTGGGTCTAGGGTGTCAGGTAGGGTGGAGGTGATATGGTCCTTGACTAGTCTCTCAAAGCACTTCATGATGACGGAAGTGAGTGCTACGGGGCGGTAGTCGTTTAGCTCAGTTACCTTAGCTTTCTTGGGAACAGGAACAATGGTGGCCCTCTTGAAGCATGTGGGAACAGCAGACTGGTATAGGGATTGATTGAATATGTCCGTAAACACACCAGCCAGCTGGTCTGCGCATGCTCTGAGGGCGCGGCTGGGGATGCCGTCTGGGCCTGCAGCCTTGCGAGGGTTAACACGTTTAAATGTTTTACTCACCTCGGCTGCAGTGAAGGAGAGACCGTATGTTTCCGTTGCAGGCCGTGTCAGTGGCACTATATTGTCCTCAAAGCGGGCAAAAAAGTTATTTTGTCTGCCTGGGAGCAAGACATCCTGGTCCGTGACTGAGCTGGATTTATTCTTATAGTCCGTGATTGACTGTAGACCCTGCCACATACCTCTTGTGTCTGAGCCGTTGAATTGAGATTCTACTTTGTCTCTGTACTGACGCTTAGCTTGTTTGATAGCCTTACGGAGGGAATAGCTGCACTGTTTGTATTCAGTCATATTACCAGTCACCTTGCCCTGATTAAAAGCAGTGGTTCGCGCTTTCAGTTTCACGCGAATGCTGCCATCAATCCACGGTTTCTGGTTAGGGAATGTTTTAATCGTTGCTATGGGAACGACATCTTCAACGTACGCTCTAATGAACTCGCACACCGAATCAGCGTATTTGTCAATGTTGTTGCCTGACGCAATACGAAACATTTCCCAGTCCACGTGATGGAAGCAGTCTTGGAGTGTGGAATCAGCTTGGTCGGACCAGCGTTGGACAGACCTCAGCGTGGGAGCTTCTTGTTTCAGTTTCTGTCTGTAGGCAGGGATCAGCAAAATGGAGTCGTGGTCAGCTTTTCCGAAAGGGGGGCGGGGCAGGGCCTTATATGCGTTGCGGAAGTTAGAATAACAGTGATCCAAGGTTTTGCCAGCCCTGGTGGCGCAATCGATATGCTGATACATTTTAGGGAGTCTTGTTTCCAGATTAGCCTTGTTAAAATCCCCAGCTACAATGAATGCAGCCTCAGGATGTATGGATTCCAGTTTGCAAAGAGTCAAATAAAGTTCGTTCAGAGCCATCGATGTGTCTGCTTGGGGGGGAATATATACGGCTGTGATTATAATCGAAGAGAATTCTCTTGGTAGATAATGCGGTCTGCATTTGATAGTGAGGAATTCTAAATCAGGTGAACAGAAGGATTTGAGTTCCTGTATGTTTCTGTGATCACACACGTCGCGTTAGCCATAAGGCATACGCCGCCGCCCCTCTTCTTACCAGAAAGGTGTTTGTTTCTGTCGGCGCGATGCGTGGAGAAACCCGCTGGCTGCACCGCCACCGAGAGCATCTCTCTAGTGAGCCATGTTTCCGTGAAGCAAAGAACATTACAGTCTCTGATGTTCCTCTGGAATGCTACCCTTGCTCGGATTTCATCAACCTTGTTGTCAAGAGACTGGACATTGGCGAGAAGAATGCTAGGAAGTGGGGCACGATGTGCCCGTCTACGTAGTCTGACCAGAAGACCGCCTCGTTTCCCTCTTTTACGAAGTCGTTTTTTTGGGATCCATTCTGGGATCCATTCCGTTGTCCTGGTTGAAAGGCAGAACACAGGATCCGCTTCGCGAAAGTCATATTCTTGGTCGTACTGATGGTGAGTTGACGCTGATCTTATATTCAGTAGTTCTTCTCGACTGTATGTAATGAAACTTAAGATGACCTGGGGTACTAATGTAAGAAATAACACGTAAAAAAAAACAAAAAACTGCATAGTTTCCTAGGAACGCGAAGCGAGGCGGCCATCTCTGTCGGCGACGGAAGTACTCCATTTGTCTTGTCTTGTTTCCATACACACCTGGTTTTCATATCTCCATTTGTCTTGTCTTGTTTCCATACACACCTGGTTTTCATATCTCCATTTGTCTTGTCTTGTTTCCATACACACCTGGTTTTCATATCTCCATTTGTCTTGTCTTGTTTCCATACACACCTGGTTTTCATATCTCCATTTGTCTTGTCTTGTTTCCATACACACCTGGTTTTCATATCTCCATTTGTCTTGTCTTGTTTCCATACACACCTGGTTTTCATATCTCCATTTGTCTTGTCTTGTTTCCATACACACCTGGTTTTCATATCTCCATTTGTCTTGTCTTGTTTCCATACACACCTGGTTTTCATTTTCCCAAACAATCTACTTGTATTTAACCCTCTGTTTCCCATCATGTTTTGTGTGTAATTGTTTCATGTTATTTTGGTATTTTATTACGCGCTTTATTCTTGTATGTTCCGTGTTTTGAGCGCATTTGATTTATATAGTGCTCTCATTTTTTGGAACTAAATAAAAGTGTGGCTGTTTACATCACTCTACTCTCCTGCACCTGACTTCGCCTCTATACACCCGTTGACAAGAGTGGTACTCAGTAAGGTGTTGTATTGGATTTGCCCGAAACATAACACTTTGTATTGAGGACAAAAAGTGAATTGATTTGGCAATTATTTGGGCACTATTACTTTATTGCCTTGTTGCAAACAGGATGCATGTTTTGGAATATTTTTACTATTTACAGGCTTCCTTCTTTTCACTGTCAATTAAGTTATTATTGTGGAGTAACTACAATGTTGTTGATCCATCCTCAGTTTTCTCCTAGCACAGCCATTAAACTCTAACTGTTTTAAAGTCATCATTGGCCTCATGGTGAAATCCCTGAACGGTTTCCTTCCTCTGGCTTAGGAAGGACGCCTGTATTTGTGTAGTGACTGGGTGTTTTGATACACCATCTAACAGTGAAATAAATAACTTCACCAAGCTCAAAGGGATATTCAATGTCTACCAATAGGCTCCCTTCTTTGTGAGGATTGGAAAATCTCCCTGGTCTTTGTGGTTGAACCCTGAGGGACTTTACAGAGAATTGTATGTGTGGGGTACAGAGATGAGGTATTAATTCAAAAATAATGTTAAACACTATTATTGCACACAGAGTGAGTCCATGCAACTTAGTGTGACTTGTTAAGCAACATTTTACTTCTAAACACATTTAGGCTTGTCATAACAGAGGGGTTGAATACTTATTGACTCAAGACATTTCAGCTTTAATATGTAATAAAATGTCTAAAATCATAATTCCACTGACATGATGGGGTTATTGTGTGTAGGCCAGTGTAAAAAAAAATATATATATATATTTTATCTATTTTGAAATTCAGTCTAGAACACAACAACATGCCTATAAGTCAAGGGGTGTGAATACTCTGTGAAGGCCAGGTATCTGCTCATTGATCATGGACTGTACACAACATGCCTATAAGTCCAGGGGTGTGAATACTCTGTGAAGGCCAGGTATCTGCTCATTGATCATGGACTGTACACAACATGCCTATAAGTCAAGGGGTTGTGAATACTTTGTGAAGGCCATGTATCTGCTCATTGATCATGGACTGTACACAACATGCCTGGAATAAGTCAAGGGGTGTGAATACTCTGTGAAGGCCATGTATCTGCTCATTGATCATGGACTGTACACAACATGCCTGGAATAAGTCAAGGGGTGTGAATACTCTGTGAAGGCCAGGTATCTGCTCACTGATCATGGACTGTACACAACATGCCTATAAGTCAAGGGGTGTGAATACTCTGTGAAGGCCATGTATCTGCTCATTGATCATGGACTGTACACAACATGCCTGGAATAAGTCAAGGGGTGTGAATACTCTGTGAAGGCCAGGTATCTGCTCACTGATCATGGACTGTACACAACATGTGGAATAAGTCAAGCTACTTTGGGTCTTTGTGAATACTCTGTGAAGGCCAGGTATCTGCTCATTGATCATGGACTGTACACAACATGCCTATAAGTCCAGGGGTGTGAATACTCTGTGAAGGCCAGGTATCTGCTCATTGATCATGGACTGTACACAACATGCCTATAAGTCCAGGGGTGTGAATACTCTGTGAAGGCCAGGTATCTGCTCATGTTTGAACATGGGCTGTACACAACATGCCTATAAGTCCAGGGGTGTGAATACTCTGTGAAGGCCAGTGTATCTGCTCACTGAACATGGGCTGTACACAACATGACTATAAGTCCAGAGCCACAGAGTTGCATAGCTACTTTGCATCTCAAAGTTACGTTCTTGATATCAAAAACCATTTGCTTTTAAATGACAAGAGCGAGCAGCAAAGACTTTAAGGATTCACATATTTTGGTTTATTATTGACAAAGTAGATTTGACCACAAAACAACGTGCCAAATCTACTTCTCAATTCAGACAGAATAAAAAGATGTGATTGGACTGTCAGTTATAGAATATAGTCTCATTATAAATAGCTGTGGCTCTGGTGCCAAAACAACTGGTGTGCGTATGCATCATCCATCTCGCCCTCCCGGGTGCTTTTCCCAGCGATAATTAACAGCTCTGACAGTGAGATAGTCTCATTATAAATAGTTGGGGAAGAGAGGGAGGAGAGCTGTGAATTAGAATTAACGCTGACTAAATAGCTGTCAATGTTTGATTACAGGCTGAATCAGAGGGAGAGTGGCTAATAGAGGTGGAAACACCCACGTTAGGCTGAATCAAACGCTCCTCTGTGCTGTGATGCTTGAGTGTGTGTGTGTGTGTGTGTGTGTGTGTGTGTGTGTGTGTGTGTGTGTGTGTGTGTGTGTGTGAGAGAGAGTCTGTCCATTTCATCCCTTTCTCACTGATGAAGGCTACTTGGGAGATTCACACCTGTTGGCCACACTTGCCAAAATGGGTAAACTTTACCAGCAAAAGTCTCAAAGTTATTCATTGAGTTATTATTTACTGAATAGGATAGAATGATGAATTGTAGCCAATTTGTCAAACCTGCAACTCCCATACAAAGCTACCTGATCCATTGTCTTCATAGGTGATGCTTTACAGAATGATAGTCTCATTTTAAATAGTTGTGGTCAGTTATAGAATATGATAGTCTCATTATAAATAGTTGTGGTCAGTTATAGAATATGAGAGTCTCATTATAAATAGTTGTGGTCAGTTATAGAATATGATAGTCTCATTTTAAATAGTTGTGGTCAGTTATAGAATATGATAGTCTCATTATAAATAGCTGTGGTCAGTTATAGAATATGAGAGTCTCATTTTAAATAGTTGTGGTCAGTTATAGAATATGAGAGTCTCATTTTAAATAGCTGTGGTCAGTTATAGAATATGAGAGTCTCATTTTAAATAGTTGTGGTCAGTTATAGAATATGAGAGTCTCATTTTAAATAGTTGTGGTGAGTTATAGAATATGAGAGTCTCATTTTAAATAGCTGTGGTCAGTTATAGAATATGAGAGTCTCATTTTAAATAGCTGTGGTCAGTTATAGAATATGAGAGTCTCATTATAAATAGCTGTGGTCAGTTATAGAATATGAGAGTCTCATTTTAAATAGCTGTGGTCAGTTATAGAATATGAGAGTCTCATTTTAAATAGTTGTGGTCAGTTATAGAATATGAGAGTCTCATTTTAAATAGTTGTGGTCAGTTATAGAATATGAGAGTCTCATTTTAAATAGCTGTGGTCAGTTATAGAATATGAGAGTCTCATTTTAAATAGCTGTGGTCAGTTATAGAATATGAGAGTCTCATTTTAAATAGCTGTGGTCAGTTATAGAATATGAGAGTCTCATTTTAAATAGCTGTGGTCAGTTATAGAATATGAGAGTCTCATTATAAATAGCTGTGGTCAGTTATAGAATATGAGAGTCTCATTTTAAATAGCTGTGGTCAGTTATAGAATATGAGAGTCTCATTTTAAATAGCTGTGGTCAGTTATAGAATATGAGAGTCTCATTTTAAATAGCTGTGGTCAGTTATAGAATATGAGAGTCTCATTATAAATAGCTGTGGTCAGTTATAGAATATGAGAGTCTCATTTTAAATAGCTGTGGTCAGTTATAGAATATGAGAGTCTCATTTTAAATAGCTGTGGTCAGTTATAGAATATGAGAGTCTCATTATAAATAGCTGTGGTCAGTTATAGAATATGAGAGTCTCATTTTAAATAGCTGTGGTCAGTTATAGAATATGAGAGTCTCATTTTAAAAAGCTGTGGTCAGTTATAGAATATAAGAGTCTCATTATAAATAGCTGTGGTCAGTTATAGAATATGAGAGTCTCATTTTAAATAGCTGTGGTCAGTTATAGAATATGAGAGTCTCATTATAAATAGCTGTGGTCAGTTATAGAATATGAGAGTCTCATTATAAATAGCTGTGGTCAGTTATAGAATATGATAGTCTCATTTTAAATAGCTGTGGTCAGTTATAGAATATGAGAGTGATTTTAAATAGTTGTGGTCAGTTATAGAATATGATAGTCTCATTTTAAATAGTTGTGGTCAGTTATAGAATATGAGAGTCTCATTTTAAATAGCTGTGGTCAGTTATAGAATATGAGAGTCATTTTAAATAGTTGTGGTCAGTTATAGAATATGAGAGTCTCATTATAAATAGCTGTGGTCAGTTATAGAATATGAGAGTCTCATTATAAATAGCTGTGGTCAGTTATAGAATATGAGAGTCTCATTTTAAATAGCTGTGGTCAGTTATAGAATACGAGAGTCATTTTAAATAGTTGTGGTCAGTTATAGAATATGAGAGTCTCATTTTAAATAGCTGTGGTCAGTTATAGAATATGAGAGTCTCATTTTAAATAGTTGTGGTCAGTTATAGAATATGATAGTCTCATTATAAATAGCTGTGGTCAGTTATAGAATATGAGAGTCTCATTTTAAATAGCTGTGGTCAGTTATAGAATATGAGAGTCTCATTTTAAATAGTTGTGGTCAGTTATAGAATATGAGAGTCTAATTTTAAATAGCTGTGGTCAGTTATAGAATATGAGAGTGATTTTAAATAGCTGTGGTCAGTTATAGAATATGAGAGTCTCATTTTAAATAGTTGTGGTGAGTTATAGAATATGAGAGTCTCATTTTAAATAGCTGTGGTCAGTTATAGAATATGAGAGTGATTTTAAATAGTTGTGGTCAGTTATAGAATATGAGAGTCTCATTTTAAATAGCTGTGGTCAGTTATAGAATATGAGAGTAATTTTAAAAAGCTGTGGTCAGTTATAGAATATGAGAGTCTCATTTTAAATAGCTGTGGTCAGTTATAGAATATGAGAGTCTCATTTTAAATAGCTGTGGTCAGTTATAGAATAGTTGTGGTCAGAGAGTCTCATTTTAAATAGCTGTGGTCAGTTATAGAATATGAGAGTCTCATTTTAAATAGCTGTGGTCAGTTATAGAATATGAGAGTCTCATTTTAAATAGCTGTGGTCAGTTATAGAATATGAGAGTCATTATAAATAGCTGTGGTCAGTTATAGAATATGAGAGTCTCATTTTAAATAGCTGTGGTCAGTTATAGAATATGAGAGTCATTATAAATAGCTGTGGTCAGTTGGTTTGAGAGCTGAAAGGCTGTTCACTCACCGCCACAGAGATCCTACCCAACACATGCTCTGGGATCCTCCTGTATACGTCCAGAGAGCCACCTGCGCACACACACACAGTTGAGTGTTGATGGACGCATGCTGACAGGTCGTCCATCGAGGGAGACAATGTGTTATAACTGAGAAATCACTGTGTTAAATTCACGCACACACACTCCCACCCTTGTAGCTTTTAGCAAAGATGCATGCTAGCCCCCAGCCACTGAAGATGACAGTCTTCCTCTAAGTAGAAGTGTAAATGGATACAGGGTGGTAAGAGGTTTGACATTCCAGCTTTCATAGAGCTCTGGATGGGAGTGGAGTTGCTAGCCACAGCCTCTGCACTAACCCTAAACCCCAGCACTAACCCTAACCCCAGCACTAACCCTAACCCCAGCACTAACCCTAACCCCAGCACTAACCCTAACCCCACTAACCCTAACCCTAACCCCAGCACTAACCCTAACCCCAGCACTAACCCTAACCCCAGCACTAACCCTAACCCCAGCACTAACCCAAACCCCAGCACTAACCCAAACCCCAGCACTAACCCAAACCCCAGCACTAACCCAAACCCCAGCACTAACCCAAACCCCAGCACTAACCCTAACCCCAGCACTAACCCTAACCCTAACCCCAGCACTAACCCTAACCCTAACCCCAGCACTAACCCTAACCCTAACCCCAGCACTAACCCTAACCCCAGCACTAACCCTAACCCCAGCACTAACCCTAACCTCCAGCACTAACCCTAACCCCAGCACTAACCCTAACCCCAGCACTAACCCTAACCCTAACCCCAGCACTAACCCTAACCCCAGCACTAACCCTAACCCCAGCCCTAACCCTAACCCCAGCACTAACCCTAACCCCAGCACTAACCCAAACCCCAGCACAAACCCAAACCCATTTTAAATAGCTGTGGTCGCACTAACCCAAACCCCAGCACTAACCCAAACCCCAGCACTAACCCTAACCCCAGCACTAACCCTAACCCTAACCCCCAGCACTAACCCCCTAACCCCAGCTAACTAACCCTAACCCTAACCCCAGCACTAACCCTAACCCCAGCACTAACCCTAACCCCAGCACTAACCCTAACCCCAGCACTAACCCTAACCCCAGCACTAACCCTAACCCCAGCACTAACCCTAACCCCAGCACTAACCCTAACCCTAAGCACTAACCCTAACCCAGCACTAACCCTAACCCCAGCACTAACCCAAACCTAACCCCAGCACTAACCCTAACCCCAGCTAACCCTAACCCCCCTAACCCTAACCCCAGCACTAACCCTAACCCCTAAGCACTAACCCTAACCCCAGAAGTTAACTAACCCTAACCCCAGCACTAACCCACCCCAGCACTAACCCTAACCCCAGCACTAACCCTAACCCCCTAACCCCAGCACTAACCCTAACCCAGCACTAACCCTAACCACTAACCCTAACCCCGGCACTAACCCAAACCCCGGCACTAACCCTAACCCCGGCACTAACCCTAACCCCAGCACTAACCCTAACCCCAGCACTAACCCTAACCCTAACCCCAGCACTAACCCTAACAATAACCCCAGCACTAACCCTAAGCCCAGCACTAACCCTAACCCCAGCACTAACCCTAACCCCAGCACTAACCCTAACCCTAACCCCAGCACTAACCCTAACCCCAGCACTAACCATAACCCTAACCCCAGCACAAACCCCAACCCCGGCACTAACCCCAACCCCGGCACTAACCCCAACCCCGGCACTAACCCCAACCCCGGCACTAACCCCAACCCCGGCACTAACCCTAACCCTAACCCCGGCACTAACCCTAACCCCGGCACTAACCCTAACCCCGGCACTAACCCTAACCCCAGCACTAACCCTAACCCCAGCACTAACCCTAACCCCAGCACTAACCCTAACCCCGGCACTAACCCCAACCCCCACTAACCCCAACCCCGGCACTAACCCCAACCCCAGCACTAACCCTAACCCCAGGCACTAACCCTAACCCTACTAACCAAAACCCCAGCACTAACCCTAACCCCAGCACTAACCCTAACCACGGCACTAACCCTAACCCCGGCACTAACCCTAACCCCAGCACTAACCCCTAACCCCAGCACTAACCCTAACCCTAACCCTAACCCCAGCACTAACCCTAACCCCGCACTAACCCTAACCCGAGCCCCGGCACTAACCCTAACCCCGGCACTAACCCTAACCCCGGCCCTAACCCTAACCCCGGCACTAACCCTAACCCCGGCCCTAACCCTAACCCCGGCACTAACCCTAACCTAAGAGTGATTTTAGCACTAACCCTAACCCCGGCACTAACCCTAACCCCAGCACTAACCCTAACCCCGGCACTAACCCTAACCCCAGCACTAACCCTAACCCCAGCTAACTAACCCTAACCCCAGCACTAACCCTAACCCCAGCACTAACCCTAACCCCAGCACTAACCCTAACCCCGGCACTAACCCTAACCCCAGCACTAACCCTAGCACTAACCCTAACCCCAGCACTAACCCTAACCCCAGCACTAACCCTAACCCCAGCACTAACCCTAAACCCCAGCACTAACCCTAACCCCAGCACTAACCCTAACCCCAGCACTAACCCTAACCTCCAGCACTAAACCTAACCCCAGCCCCAGCACTAACCCCAACCCCAGCACTAACCCTAACCCCAGCACTAAACCCTAACCCCAGCCCCAGCACTAACCCTAACCCCAGCCCCAGCACTAACCCTAACCCCAGCACTAAGCCTAACCCCAGCCCTAACCCTAACCCCAGCCCTAACCCTAACCCTAACCCCAGCACTAACCCCAACCCCAACCCCGGCACTAACCCCCTAACCCCAGCACTAACCCTAACCCCGGCACTAACCCTAACCCCGGCACTAACCCTAACCCCGGCACTAACCCTAACCCCGGCACTAACCCTAACCCCAGCACTAACCCCCTAACCCTAACCCCGGCACTAACCCTAACCAGCACTAACCCTAACCCCGGCACTAACCCTAACCCCAGCACTAACCCTAACCCCGGCACTAACCCTAACCCCAGCACTAACCTAACCCTAACCCCGGCACTAACCCTAACCCTAACCCTAACCCCAGCACTAACCCTAACCCCAGCACTAACCCTAACCCAGCACTAACCCTAACCCCAGCACTAACCCTAACCCCAGCACTAACCCTAACCCCAGCACTAACCCTAACCCCAGCCCTAACCCTAACCCCAGCACTAACCCTAAACCCCAGCACTAACCCTAACCCCAGCACTAACCCTAACCCCAGCACTAACCCTAACCTCCAGCACTAAACCTAACCCCAGCCCTAACCCTAACCCCAGCACTAACCCTAACCCCAGCACTAACCCTAACCCCAGCCCCAGCACTAACCCTAACCCCAGCACTAACCCTAACCCCAGCACTAAGCCTAACCCCAGCCCTAACCCTAACCACAGCCCTAACCATAACCCCGGCACTAACCCCGGCACTAACCCTAACCCCGGCACTAACCCTAAACCCCGGCCCTAACCCTAACCCCGGCCCTAACCCCAGCACTAACCCTAAACCCCAGCACTAACCCTAACCCCAGCACTAACCCTAACCTCCAGCACTAACCCTAACCCCAGCACTAACCCTAACCCCAGCACTAACCCTAACCCCAGCACTAACCCTAACCTCCAGCACTAACCCTAACCCCAGCCCCAGCACTAACCCCAACACTAACCCTAACCCCAGCACTAACCCTAACCCCAGCACTAACCCTAACCCCAGCACTAACCCTAACCCCAGCACTAACCCTAACCCCAGCCCTAACCCTAACCCCAGCCCTAACCCCAGCCCTAGCCCTAACCCCGGCACTAACCCCGGCACTAACCCCAACCCCGGCACTAACCCCAACCCCGGCACTAACCCCAACCCCGGCACTAACCCCAACCCCGGCACTAACCCCAACCCCGGCACTAACCCCAACCCCGGCACTAACCCTAACCCCGGCACTAACCCTAACCCCGGCACTAACCCTAACCCCGGTCCTAACCCTAACCCCAGCCCTAGCACTAACCCCAGCCCTAACCCCCGGCACTAACCTCAACCCCGGCACTAACCCCAACCCCGGCACTAACCCCAACCCCGGCACTAACCCCAACCCCGGCACTAACCCCAACCCCGGCACTAACCCCAACCCCGGCACTAACCCTAACCCTAACCCCGGCACTAACCCTAACCCTAACCCCGGCACTAACCCTAACCCTAACCCCGGCACTAACCCTAACCCTAACCCCGGCACTAACCCCAACCCCGGCACTAACCCCAACCCCGGCACTAACCCCAACCCCAGCACTAACCCCAACCCCGGCACTAACCCCAACCCCGGCACTAACCCCAACCCCGGCACTAACCCCAACCCCGGCACTAACCCCAACCCATGCACTAACCCTAACCCCGGCACTAACCCCAACCCCGGCACTAACCCCAACCCCGGCACTAACCCTAACCCCGGCACTAACCCTAACCCTAACCCCGGCACTAACCCTAACCCCGGCACTAACCCTAACCCCGGCACTAACCCTAACCCCGGCACTAACCCTAACCCCGGCACTAACCCTAACCCCGGCACTAACCCTAACCCCAGCACTAACCCTAACCCCAGCACTAACCCTAAACCCCAGCACTAACCCTAACCTCCAGCACTAACCCTAACCCCAGCCCCGGCACTAACCCTAACCCCGGCACTAACCCTAACCCCATCCCCGGCACTAACCCCAACCCCGGCACTAACCCTAACCCCGGCACTAACCCTAACCCCGGCCCTAACCCTAACCCCGGCCCTAACCCCGGCACTAACCCTAAACCCCGGCCCTAACCCCGGCACTAACCCCGGCCCTAACCCTAACCCGGCACCGGCCCCGCACACCCAACCCCGCCCCAACCCCGGCCCCAACCCCGGCCCCGGCACCAACCCCGGCACCAACCCCGGGCCCCGCACTAACCAACCCCGCACTAACCCTAAACCCCGCACTAACCAACCCCAGCACTAACCCCCCAGCACTAACCCTAACCCCAGCCCCAACCCCAGCCCCGGCACCAACCCCAGCCTCGCCCCAACTAACCCAACCCCAGCACTAACCAACCCCAGCCTCAACACCAACCCCAGCCTCAACACCCCAGCCTCAACACCTAACCCCAGCCTCAACACCAACCCCAGCCTCAACACCAACCCCAGCCTCAACACCAACCCCAGCCTCAACACCAACCCCAGCCTCAACACCAACCCCAGCCTCAACACCAACCCCAGCCTCAACACCAACCCCAGCCTCAACACTCACCGTCCATATACTCTGTGCATATGGAGATCCTGTTCTCCACAAAGAAGGCACTGTAGAAGGTTATGATGTAGGAGGAATCACACTGCAACACAGTTCATCCACTCATTAATTAACATTGATGCATGTTGCAGTATTTATTGTTGAACTGTTTAGTTAGCCCATTTCACAGTCTACCTCAGAAGAAAAGGAGAGATCTGGGGTAAATTATTGAGAGGGCTTATCAGCAATCACGTGTTCCTGCCTCGTGCGTATTTCACCAATCCCTTGCTTGCCATGCAGGAGGAGAGGAGACCCACTCAGAATAAAGGTGCTCCATGAACTAGTCTAATGTAACAGAGTAGACTAAACACTGCAGCTCTGATAAGAGAGGCTTCAGCTGGGGGAGAGATCTGACTACGTGATTTGGGCCAGCTGGGGGAGAGATCTGACTACGTGATTTGGGCCAGCTGGGGGAGAGATCTGACTACGTGATTTGGGCCAGCTGGGGGAGAGATCTGACTACGTGATTTGGGCCAGCTGGGGAGAGATCTGACTACGTGATTTGGGCCAGCTGGGGGAGAGATCTGACTACGTGATTTGGGCCAGCTGGGGGAGAGATCTGACTACGTGATTTGGGCCAGCTGGGGGAGAGATCTGACTACGTGATTTGGGCCAGGTGGGGAGAGATCTGACTACGTGATTTGGGCCAGGTGGGGGAGAGATCTGACTACGTGATTTGGGCCAGGTGGGGGAGAGATCTGACTACGTGATTTGGGCCAGGTGGGGGAGAGATCTGACTACGTGATTTGGGCCAGGTGGGGGAGAGATCTGACTACGCCTGATTTGGGCCAGGTGGGGGAGAGATCTGACTACGTGATTTGGGCCAGTTGGGGGAGAGATCTGACTACGTGATTTGGGCCAGTTGGGGGAGAGATCTGACTACGTGATTTGGGCCAGTTGGGGGAGAGATCTGACTACAGTGATTTGGGCCAGTTGGGGGAGAGATCTGACTACGTGATTTGGGCCAGTTGGGGGAGAGATCTGACTACGTGATTTGGGCCAGTTGGGGGAGAGATCTGACTACGTGATTTGGGCCAGTTGGGGGAGAGATCTGACTACGTGATTTGGGCCAGTTGGGGAGAGATCTGACTACGTGATTTGGGCCAGTTGGGGGAGAGATCTGACTACGTGATTTGGGCCAGTTGGGGGAGAGATCTGACTACGTGATTTGGGCCAGTTGGGGGAGAGATCTGACTACGTGATTTGGGCCAGTTGGGGGAGAGATCTGACTACGTGATTTGGGCCAGTTGGGGGAGAGATCTGACTACGTGATTTGGGCCAGTTGGGGGAGAGATCTGACTTGGGCCAGTTGGGGGAGAGATCTGACTACGTGATTTGGGCCAGTTGGGGGAGAGATCTGACTACGTGATTTGGGCCAGTTGGGGGAGAGATCTGACTACGTGATTTGGGCCAGTTGGGGGAGAGATCTGACTACGTGATTTGGGCCAGTTGGGGGAGAGATCTGACTACATGATTTGGGCCAGCTGGGGGAGAGATTTGACTACATGATTTGGGCCAGCTGGGGGAGAGATTTGACTACATGATTTGGGCCAGCTGGGGGAGAGATTTGACTACATGATTTGGGCCAGCTGGGGGAGAGATCTGACTACATGATTTGGGCCAGTTGGGGGAGAGATCTGACTACATGATTTGGGCCAGTTGGGGGAGAGATCTGACTACATGATTTGGGCCAGCTGGGGGAGAGATCTGACTACATGATTTGGGCCAGCTGGGGGAGAGATCTGACTACATGATTTGGGCCAGTTGGGGGAGAGATCTGACTACATGATTTGGGCCAGCTGGGGGAGAGATCTGACTACATGAATTGGGCCAGCTGGGGGAGAGATTTGACTACATGATTTGGGCCAGCTGGGGGAGAGATTTGACCAGTTTGGGGCTCTAGAGAATAGAAGCTGACCTTGTAGAGGATCTCCAACTCGGACATGATCTGTTTCTGTAGCTCCACTGTGATATCCAGAGGAATGACCTGTAAAGTCACAAGCACAGCCCAAATGAGAGACCAGAGTAACATACACGTGCACAGGTTAATATGCAAGCACACACACACTGCTGAAGCCCTTCAAACACACACAGAAACATTTAAAGCAATGTACTTTATTATTACAATGGAACTATGGGTCAAAATACTGCTGGCACTGGTGGTAACACATGACCTAGAAACCTTGTAGAGAAACTCATGATTCTTTCATGCCAACCTATCTGGATAGTGTGGATACCACACGGTAAATGGGCACTACAGGGGTGTGAATTCTGATCTGGCTGCGCTGAGCTTAGCTATTAGCTACAACAGTGGCACGCTAGCACTAGCAAAGATTAGCTAAACTTGCAGCTTATCATTGATTACAGGTTAGAGAGAGAAGGGAGTAGCTACATGTTAACATCATTGATTACAGGTTAGAGAGAGAAGGGAGTAGCTACATGTTAACATCATTGATTACAGGTTAGAGAGAGAAGGGAGTAGCTACATGTTAACATCATTGATTACAGGTTAGAGAGAAGAAGGGAGTAGATACATGTTAACATCATTGATTACAGGTTAGAGAGAGAGAAGGGAGTAGATACATGTTAACATCATTGATTACAGGTTAGAGAGAGAGAAGGGAGTAGCTACATGTTAACATCATTGATTACAGGTTAGAGAGAGAGAGAAGGGAGTAGCTACATGTTAACATCATTGATTACAGGTTAGAGAGAGAAGGGAGTAGCTACATGTTAACATCATTGATTACAGGTTAGAGAGAGAAGGGAGTAGCTACATGTTAACATCATTGATTACAGGTTAGAGAGAGAAGGGAGTAGCTACATGTTAACATCATTGATTACAGGTTAGAGAGAGAGAGAAGGGAGTAGCTACATGTTAACATCATTGATTACAGGTTAGACAGAAGGGAGAGAGAGAAGGAAGGAGATACATGTTAACATCATTGATTACAGGTTAGAGAGAGAGAAGGGAGTAGATACATGTTAACATCATTGATTACAGGTTAGAGAGAGAGAGGGAGTAGATACATGTTAACATCATTGATTACAGGTTAGAGAGAGAGAGAAGGGAGTAGCTACATGTTAACATCATTGATTACAGGTTAGAGAGAGACAGAAGGGAGTAGCTACATGTTAACATCATTGATTACAGGTTAGAGAGAGAAGGGAGTAGCTACATGTTAACATCATTGATTACAGGTTAGAGAGAGAAGGGAGTAGCTACATGTTAACATCATTGATTACAGGTTAGAGAGAGAAGGGAGTAGCTACATGTTAACATCATTGATTACAGGTTAAAGAGAGAGAGAAGGGAGTAGCTACATGTTAACATCATTGATTACAGGTTAGACAGAGAGAGAGAGAAGGGAGAGATACATGTTAACATCATTGATTACAGGTTAGAGAGAGAGAGAAGGGAGTAGATACATGTTAACATCATTGATTACAGGTTAGAGAGAGAAGAGGAGTAGCTACATGTTAACATCATTGATTACAGGTTAGAGAGAGAAGGGAGTAGCTACATGTTAACATCATTGATTACAGGTTAGAGAGAGAAGGGAGTAGCTACATGTTAACATCATTGATTACAGGTTAGAGAGAGAGAAGGGAGTAGCTACATGTTAACATCATTGATTACAGGTTAAAGAGAGAGAAGGGAGTAGCTACATGTTAACATCATTGATTACAGGTTAGACAGAGAGAGAGAAGGGAGAGATACATGTTAACATCATTGATTACAGGTTAGAGAGAGAAGGGAGTAGATACATGTTAACATCATTGATTACAGGTTAGAGAGAGAAGGGAGTAGCTACATGTTAACATCATTGATTACAGGTTAGAGAGAGAAGGGAGTAGCTACATGTTAACATCATTGATTACAGGTTAGAGAGAGAGAAGGGAGTAGATACATGTTAACATCATTGATTACAGGTTAGAGAGAGAGAAGGGAGTAGATACATGTTAACATCATTGATTACAGGTTAGAGAGAGAGAGAAGGGAGTAGCTACATGTTAACATCATTGATTACAGGTTAGAGAGAGACAGAAGGGAGTAGCTACATGTTAACATCATTGATTACAGGTTAGAGAGAGAAGGGAGTAGCTACATGTTAACATCATTGATTACAGGTTAGAGAGAGAAGGGAGTAGCTACATGTTAACATCATTGATTACAGGTTAAAGAGAGAGAGAAGGGAGTAGCTACATGTTAACATCATTGATTACAGGTTAGACAGAGAGAGAGAAGGGAGGAGATACATGTTAACATCATTGATTACAGGTTAGAGAGAGAAGGGAGTAGATACATGTTAACATCATTGATTACAGGTTAGAGAGAGAGAAGGGAGTAGCTACATGTTAACATCATTGATTACAGGTTAGAGAGAGAGAAGGGAGTAGCTACATGTTAACATCATTGATTACAGGTTAGAGAGAGAGAGAAGGGAGTAGCTACATGTTAACATCATTGATTACAGGTTAGAGAGAGAGAGAAGGGAGGAGATACATGTTACGAGGGTCAAGGAGGTACACATTACATCTACCTTCCATTCCACTCCAATAGATTAGATTACTGGTAGAATTACAGAGCATGAGAACAAAGTGGATGAATGAACCAATGAGAGAGGGGGGGGGGATCACAGAGGTTGAGAAGCATAGAAAATGAAGAGGGAGGGGAGGGAGGGGAAGAGGACAGAGGTTGAGATACAGAAGAAGACTAGTGTTGTTGAACGTGATTTGGTAAAAGGAGAGGTGCCCAGGAAAAGGCTACAGCAGTACAGCTGTTGATCTCACCTTCACCGCCAACACTCTGTTGCCGAGAAGATGGTACGCTCTGTGGGAGAGAAAGAGAGGAAACATTAACATAGCCCAACAAAGAGTAAGCCAGAGCTTCAGAAAAGTCCCTACTAAACTATTTCACACATTAAAAACATCCATGTTACTGTTCATTCATCAGGGCCTCTAAAGTCATGTGAATGAAAATATGTTGAATGGAAAAGGACTTGGGTGAACATCACTACATTCAGAATGGACGTCCAGTAGAGGTCCAGACTAAACATGCTTATTCAAATCAGCCATCCACTGTTTTCCTAGTTGGTGAGTTATAACATGACGAAAGGGGTGTTGTCCTAAAGGAAACCGTAGAATCCAAATGAGCATGACAACATGTCTCTTAGTCTAACAGCATTTCCATCATTAAAAAGGTCAGAGGTCAAAACAATAGCCTTCATGACACATGTCCATTGAGTGCAGTCAGTCCTGTATCGTCACAGTTCTCCAGACAGGTTTCAGGTGGCAGGTAAACCAAACAGCCGAGGAGCGCCGGCTGGCCTAGACGGCCTTGATGATTTAATTATGAAACTCCTTAATGCCCAGGAAAAATGCCCACCGGCGGGTTTAGTTACCGGCCAAGAGGGTCGGTTTACCAAAAGCGCCAATGTCTCAACATCCAATCCTCTTGTCCCCGTAGAACAGCTGCCGGGGGTGAGGGCCACAGGGAGGGCGTACGTCACCAGCCCAGTTCACCAGTTTGTTTACGACAGCCAGGTATACTGGATACCTCCCGAGGTTTCACCTGTCAACAGGGTCGGCCGGCGTGTATGAGCTCAGACCAGGGTGTGTGATTAATGCGTGGTAGATAGGAGGATCGTGTTGCACCTCTAAACTGGCCCTTTAATTAATAACACCTCTTAGTGTCTGGTCTGGGTCGTCTGACCCTCCAGTCAGGACAAACAAACCATCCCTCGTAGGATGTCCAGCTCTGCGCTGGACACACCAACACACTGTTTCTACTGAGACACTTCATGACAATGGACTTTTTAAACTTGGTTTTAGCTTTACATGTAACAACTTTGTATCATAAGGTTTACAATAAGCATTCATGTCAGGTACTGGGGTCCTAATTACAGCTGAGTCTTAAATGCATGAAGGCATGATAACGCCTGGAACACAGGTGATTGGTAGGAACGGCTACCACTCCTCCCACCCCTGGGTGTCATCTAGTGAACTCTCCTTTAGGTGTGTAAAAGGCCTCGTGTATTTCAGACAAACTTTCACCTTTTCGTTTTGATGTGTTACTCCTCCTTTAAGCGACAATCAATATCAATTAAGCACGACTACTGGTTCTTAATTAAGACAAGAGGAAGACGTTAATGGAGGCCGGAGCGGAGAGCCACAGATGTTAAATAGTGATTGGACTGATTCTGTGTGTAGCAAACGAACAGAGCAAATAATCGTTATTTTATCCTGCTGAACATGTTCAGGTTCACAGAAAAAAACCTGCTGACTCACTCAGGAAGATGTTTCTTTACGATGACGTGATGATTAAGTGTTTTGGAGGATAACCTCTTTTCTCACGTCTGCACCATTCTGTCACTAATGAACCGGGAAACTAGGGGACAAGCAGATGAACCATAACAACAGTCACATTTAAACCTAACAGGTGAGCTAACAGACCCCTCAGGATGAGTGTGTCACTTATACCAGGCATTTTAGTAGCCTAATGTTCTTCCTCTACTCCCCAACAGAGTGATGACACGACGACAGTACAACCTCACTGTTAGAGCGGGTGAGAAGTCTAACTCAGGTCTCTATCCTCCATGCAGCCTGTAATGTAATGGGCCTAGTAGATCCACTGTCCTTGACCCCCCTTCCTCTACTCCCCAACAGAGTGATGACACGACGACAGTACAACCTCACTGTTAGAGCGGGTGAGAAGTCTAACTCAGGTCTCTATCCTCCATGCAGCCTGTAATGTAATGGGCCCAGTAGATCCACTGTCCTTGACCCCCCTCAGGGCCAACCCTCCACCGGTGAGTTACAGTGACAGGCCTGGTGACTAGAGGACCTGGGAGCAAGGTTACCCAGCCGCCCGTCCAGTACATGTAATGGGCACAAATCCCTGTCCACCCCCTCTTCCCCCGTCCTGACCCTAGTAAACGTGCCCCATTGCCTGGATCTTATTTACACTCCAGCCCCTGGTGTAATAAAAGCTCCACCATGCAGTATTCATGGGCCTGGCTGGCTCTCTGAAAGCGGATTCACATGCCCCCGGGTGGGCGGTCGGTCAGGGCTGGAATGGTTGGTTTACAGTGCCACAGGGGTGGCAGGCAAGGAGACCTCTCTTCCAGCCAGACACCCTCACCTGAGACGACCAGAACGACCACAACGACTGCCAAACAGAGACCGACCTACCTAAGTTAAGAGAGCACATTGCTCTGCAGATGAAGAGGCTAGCCGGTACGACCGCAACACTACAAACTCACAAGATGAGGACATTACACAGACCCACAACTATGAATATAAACAGAGGTTAAACTCCCATGGTTATCAGTGGTGTCAGTTTCCCGTGTCAGATGTGTTCAGGTGCTAAACAGACCAGGCACTTCAACCCTACTTTATGGCCTGCAGCTTAAGATACAGTAACCAACTAACAAATGAACAGGCAGAAATGTTCCTGCTCCCCACGTTGAAATCAATGGGATCAATAAGAAAACAACTAGGCTGGGGGACTTTGGGAAGGGCCACGCCAGTGTTTAAGTGGATGTAACTGCATGTAAATGTGCTTGTTCTAATTGCGCAGGTCCATCAGGCACGGAATGGCCACCTGTCCCTACACTAGTTATTTATAACCTCGTAGGACAGGCTGAACCTCAGAGAGGGAGCGTAGAAAGTAATACAACAACAAGGGACAACATTGATGGATCACCGGGTCAGAGACACAGAGGAGAGCCAAGGTGTCAGCAACATCCAATTGAGTGTAAATGGCCGTGGGTCATAAACAGGGTTAAGGGTTAAAAGGTGCAGAGCCTTAAGTGGATCTATTCACACTAGATAAGCTTAATATAAAACAGGCCAATAGGGAGACGGAGGAGAGGTAATGACCTTCTTCAGAGGAGACCATGATCACATTACAACATTTACTTTCAAATGAGAAGACTGGGTGGGGCCTTTCATTTATTTCACCCTTATTTTACCAGCTAAGTTGACTGAGAACACGGTCTCATCTACAGCAACAACCTGGGGAATAGTTACAGGGGAGAGGAGGGGGGATGAATGAGCCAATTGGAAGCTGGGGATTATTAGGTGGCCAATTTAGCCTCCACAGTCTGGAGGCAGTAAGTATGTATAAGGCTGTGTGTGTGTGTGTGTGTGTGTGTGTGTGTGTGTGTGTGTGTGTGTGTGTGTGTGTGTGTGTGTGTGTGTGTGTGTGTGTATAATATGTATGTCATTGGGTTATCAACACTTCATACTCTGACATATAATAGCAGCAGTACAAAACACAAAGCCCAACAGAGAAGCCCACCAAATTATTTTTAAAGAAAGCAATTTACAGTAATACTCCAGGTGCCTGACTCTGTGGGGAGAAAAGCCTCTGTGCATGTTTGACGGTCAAAGTGGTTTGTGTTTTACATGAACCAGACATATGGACAGACCTGGTTTTAGATGGGACAAGTGTTTAGGGTAGAGGTGACATAGGACACAACAGATATTACAGGCCCTATTTCCCCTTAGGGCAGATGCAGATATCCACAGACCTGTGTTCAGTCTGGGACAGATATCCACACACTGCTGGGTCCCAACTTGCTGTCCCCAGTCAGATGACAGACAGACAGAGGAGATGCAGGATCAACAGACAGACAGATAGGAGTGCAGGATCAACAGACAGACAGATGGACTGCAGGATCAGACATGGACAGCTGCAGGATCAACAAGACAGATAACATCAGGATCAACAGACAGACAGAGGCAGACTGGTCTGGGATTCAGACAGATGGACAGACCAGAGGAGATGCAGGATCAACAGACAGACAGATGGACAGACAGACCAGAGGAGATGCAGGATCAACAGACAGACATATGGACAGACCAGAGGAGATGCAGGATCAACAGACAGACAGATGGACAGAGGAGATGAGGATGCAGACAGATCAACAGAAGACAGATGGACAGACAGAGGAGATGCAGGATCAACAGACAGACAGATGGACAGACAGAGGAGATGCAGGATCAACAGACAGACAGATGGACAGACAGAGGAGATGCAGGATCAGACAGACAGACAGATGGACAGACAGAGGAGATGCAGGATCAACAGACAGACAGATGGACAGACAGAGGAGATGCAGGATCAACAGACAGACAGATGGACAGACAGAGGAGATGCAGGATCAACAGACAGACAGATGGACAGACAGAGGAGATGCAGGATCAACAGACACAGTGTGAACGGAGGAAAACAAACACACTGACAGACAAGATAATGAAACCTCAGCATCTACAGATGTAGGCTCTTCATTTGATCAGCCTGTTTCAGGACACATTTCCTGCAGTGCAGCATATTTAAAAACTTGTATTGTATTTTGAGGTTTAAAAAGGCTTCTGAAGTTTGTCATTTTCACTTTGAAATTTCAGATTTGATTTTTTTCCTTTTGAAAAAAATGTACCCCTGGAACAATGTTGATACATTATAATCTACATAATAGTTCATATTTGCTGTTGCTGATTATTTCCCTGCTGTAGCAAGCTGGCTCAAATTAAGATCCTTCATCTGTAGCAGTCAGTAAGTCTGGTCGTGCACCAAAACACAATGTCTGACTGACAGACAGGTTACTAAACCCTAAACCCTGTGAGAAGAGGAGAGACACCAAGTGTGTACGTACGTGTGTGTGTGTGTGTGTGTGTGTGTGTGTGTGTGTGTGTGTGCATATGTGTGTCTTGGTCAGTGGTGATAATGTGACAATGACACCAGAGGGCAGAGAGAGAGATGCCAGAGTGATTCCTATAGGCTCGCCATCCGCTCCCCAGACTCCACCTGGAGGTCCTCGGACCTCCCCACTGAACCTCATTAAGCAGCTGATTGGATGAACTCAGACACACTGTCCTTGTCTTTCAAGAAACAGCAGGAGGACAACAGGATCCTGAACAACAACAAGTCAGGAACTAAGCCTACTGTACTTCAGCCAATCAAGTGATTTAGATGCCGAGTAATACCCTGGAGGTCAGGTGGAAAATGTAGTGTTTGAGGTGATCATTACACAGTGTGGGTTAAAGTTGGCAGACAACCTGTAACTGTTGCTGAGGATGTGTGAGCCTTCGACCAGGTTCATCTGTGGCTGAGCGACCGTACATCACTGTTTGGTGTAAGGCTCCTGCATATATTAGACATGTACAGCCTGATAGGAACCAACCCTGTCTATGTAAACAGTCAGGTTCATCTGTGGCTGAGCGACCGTACATCACTGTTTGGTGTAAGGCTCCTGCATATATTAGACATGTACAGCCTGATGGGAACCAACCCTGTCTATGTAAACAGTCAGGTTCATGGCTGAGCGACCGTACATCACTGTTTGGTGTAAGGCTCCTGCATATATTAGACATGTACAGCCTGATGGGAACCAACTCCATCTATGTAAACAGTCAGGTTTAATGTACAGCCTGATAGGAACCAACTCCATCTATGTAAACAGTCAGGTTTAATGTACAGCCTGATAGGAACCAACTCCATCTATGTAAACAGTCAGGTAAAATGTACAGCCCGTGTACAATATTTGAGGTGCTGCCTTGTTTGCATGTTGACAAAAATACAAACAGAAAACATAACAAAACCAAAACTAACATGAACAATTGGACAGGCGGAGAAAAAAACGAGATCAGCAGTTTTTCTCCCGACCAGAAAAACAATCTGCCACAGAACCGGATGGATTTTCTGCTGAGCTCAATTGACTGAGAAGTTGTCGGAGGTTTGCAATATTGGCTTTCCTCAGCCCAGCGGAACAATTTCCCAAGCCGAGCGAATAGCCAGTCGCTTTCTCCCTCAACTATAAGAGATAGTTAATGAAACAACCTCACCACAATAAAACTACCAAAGAAACGTGAAGAAAACAGCAGGAAAAAAGCCTGAACAAGACTGTTAAAAGAAATAAACAGGATTTGATCCGGATGAAATTTACGAGGAGCTCTGACAGAGACGACAGAAGCACAGCCTCTCTCTCCGTCAAGTCAAGGTTAGAGAAGTGATCAATATCACTATCGCAATAAAACAGTTCAATAACAGGAGATGAAGAGGACAGAGAAGAGGGAGGCATATATTAGACATGTACAGCCTGATGGGAACCAACCCTGGAGGACAAGAGAAGGAGGAGGAGAGGAGGACAGAGAAGAGGAGGATGAGATGAAGGGAGGAGAGGAGGACAGAGAAGGAGGACAGAGAAGAGAAGGAGGAGAGGAGGACAGAGAAGAGGAGGATGAGATGAAGGGAGGAGGACAGAGAAGAGGAGGATGAGATGAAGGGAGGGAGGAGGACAGAGAAGAGGAGGAGGAGATGAAGGGAGGAGGAGGACAGAGAAGAGGAGGATGAGATGAAGGGAGGAGGACAGAGAAGAGGAGGATGAGATGAAGGGAGGAGGAGGACAGAGAAGAGGAGGATGAGATGAAGGGAGGAGGAGGACAGAGAAGAGGAGGACAGATGAAGGGAGGAGAGGAGGACAGAGAAGAGGAGGATGAGATGAAGGGAGGAGGACAGAGAAGAGGAGGATGAGATGAAGGGAGGAGGAGGACAGAGAAGAGGAGGATGAGATGAAGGGAGGAGGAGGACAGAGAAGAGGAGGATGAGATGAAGGGAGGAGGAGGACAGAGAAGAGGAGGATGAGATGAAGGGAGGAGGAGGACAGAGAAGAGGAGGATGAGATGAAGGGAGGAGGAGGACAGAGAAGAGGAGGATGAGATGAAGGGAGGAGGACAGAGAAGAGGAGGATGAGATGAAGGGAGGAGGAGGACAGAGAAGAGGAGGATGAGATGAAGGGAGGAGGACAGAGAAGAGGAGGATGAGATGAAGGGAGGAGGACAGAGAAGAGGAGGATGAGATGAAGGGAGGAGGACAGAGAAGAGGAGGATGAGATGAAGGGAGGAGGAGGACAGAGAAGAGGAGGATGAGATGAAGGGAGGAGGAGGACAGAGAAGAGGAGGATGAGATGAAGGGAGGAGGAGGACAGAGAAGAGGAGGATGAGATGAAGGGAGGAGGAGGACAGAGAAGAGGAGGATGAGATGAAGGGAGGAGGACAGAGAAGAGGAGGATGAGATGAAGGGAGGAGGAGGACAGAGAAGAGGAGGATGAGATGAAGGGAGGAGGACAGAGAAGAGGAGGATGAGATGAAGGGAGGAGGACAGAGAAGAGGAGGAGGAGATGAAGGGAGGAGGAGGAGGAGATGAAGGGAGGAGGAGGAGGAGGAGATGAAGGGAGGAGGAGGACAGAGAGGAGAAGGAGGAGATGAAGGGAGGAGGAGATGAAGGGAGGAGGATATGAAGGGAGGAGGAGGAGGACAGAGAAGAGAAGGAGAGTTATAAAGGGGGGAAAGATTTGAGTGTGACGAACCAAATGCCCCAGTGACTGTGTGTGTGTGTGTGTGTGTGTGTGTGTGTGTGTGTGTGTGTGTGTGTGTTGACAACACATCAGTCAGGTGAATTGGGAGGAGAGTCTTCTCTCCAGGTAACATGCTGTATGGTCCAGTGAGACAATCACTCTCATACCAGATCAATACCACATACGTTTGGCAACCTTCACATCGTAAAGAAAATACATAAATAAATTGAATCGCCACTCGCGCCCCAGACACTAACCAGCCTGATGGATTTCAGAGGGACACCAGAGATTAACAGACAGAGAGACAGACAGACAGAGAGACAGAGAGACAGAAAAAGAGAGATCGATAGATATGGTGAGAAAAGGAGAACAGAGAAATAGGGTGAACGAGAGAGAGAAAAAGAAAGAGAAAGTTAGTAGTTGTAAAAGTCTGGATTGTAACATGGTTGTATATGTGAGGGGGTGAGTGGCACTTTAATGAGGTCAAGTGGTAACCCAAATCATGTTGTTAAAGGCCAGGTTCTACCCTTCACTGAGAAGCCCATACTCCAGCCACGTCTCTTCTCTCTACCCTTCACTGAGAAGCCCGTACTCCACCACGTCTCTTGTCTCTACCCTTCACTGAGAAGCCCGTACTCCCACCACGTCTCTTCTCTCTACCCTTCACTGAGAAGCCCGTACTCCCACCACGTCTCTTCTCTCTACCCTTCACTGAGAAGCCCGTGCTCCCACCAGGTCTCTTCTCTCTACCCTTCACTGAGAAGCCCATACTCCCACCACGTCTCTTCTCTCTACCCTTCACTGAGAAGCCCAAACTCCCATGTCTCTTCTCTCTATCCTTCACTGAGAAGCCCATACTCCCACCACGTCTCTTCTCTCTACCCTTCACTGAGAAGCCCAAACTCCCATGTCTCTTCTCTCTACCCTTCACTGAGAAGCCCGTGCTCCCACCAGGTCTCTTCTCTCTACCCTTCACTGAGAAGCCCATACTCCCACCACGTCTCTTCTCTCTACCCTTCACTGAGAAGCCCAAACTCCCATGTCTCTTCTCTCTATCCTTCACTGAGAAGCCCGTGCTCCCACCAGGTCTCTTCTCTCTACCCTTCACTGAGAAGCCCATACTCCCACCACGTCTCTTCTCTCTACCCTTCACTGAGAAGCCCAAACTCCCATGTCTCTTCTCTCTACCCTTCACTGAGAAGCCCGTACTCCCACCACGTCTCTTCTCTCTACCCTTCACTGAGAAGCCCGTACTCCCACCACGTCTCTTCTCTCTACCCTTCACTGAGAAGCCCATACTCCCACCACGTCTCTTCTCTCTACCCTTCACTGAGAAGCCCGTACTCCCACCACGTCTCTTCTCTCTACCCTTCACAGAGAAGCCCATACTCCCACCATGTCTCTTCCCTCTACCCTTCACTGAGAAGCCCGTACTCCACCATGTCTCTTCCTCTACCCTTCACTGAGAAGCCCGTACTCCCACCACGTCTCTTCTCTCTACCCTTCACTGAGAAGCCCATACTCCCACCACGTCTCTTCTCTCTACCCTTCACTGAGAAGCCTCTCCACCAGTCTCTCTCTACCCTTCACTGAGAAGCCCATACTCCCACCACGTCTCTTCTCTCTACCCTTCACTGAGAAGCCCGTACTCCCACCACGTCTCTTCTCTCTACCCTTCACTGAGAAGCCCGTACTCCACCACGTCTCTTCTCTCAACACCATTCTTATTGTTATGCCTACCAGTGTTGACACGAAGGCTGACAGTAAAGTACAGACAGGCACCTACTTGTACACGGTCCCTCCGTTTCCATGGCCAAGCTGCTCCTGGTATTGTATGTCTTGGCCATTGATCTATAGAGGCACAAACAGAGATCAATACTAATAGGATAGGAGATAGAAGATAGAGATGTCAATGGAGATTTAGAAAGGGAGGGAGGGGAGGGGGAGGAGAGAGAGAGAGAGAGAGGGGGGAGAGCGAGAGAGAGAGCGAAAAGAGAGAGAGAGAGAAAAGAGAGAGAAATGTTACTGGAGGCCATAAACAAGGAAACAGGCATTCAGGTCATCCCAAGTTCAGAGGGAGAGAGAGGGGGAGAGAGAGAGGGGAGAGAGAGAGAGGGGGGAGAGAGAGAGAGGGGAGAGAGAGAGAGGAGATGGGAGAGAGAGAGGGAGAGAGAGGGGAGAGAGGGGGAGAGAGATGGGGGAGGGAGGGGAGAGAGAGGGGAGAGAGAGAGAGGGGGAGAGAGAGATGGGGGAGAGAGAGAGGGGAGAGGAGAGGGGAGAGAGAGATGTAAAGGGAAAGAGAGAGAGAGGGAAAGAGAGAGCGAGATCAATACAACATTTGCTGTCCAATTTCTAAAAGGACAACGGCGTGTCGGGGGGCGGTGGGGGAGGAGTGATGGAGACTTTAATGATGATTTGTTTGCTGTCGTCGTTCCAGTCCTGTGTTGATAAAAGGTGTCAGAACGGGGTGATACAACATGGCCCCGTGTGACATGAAGGGGAGGCTGGGGAAAAGTTTCCTCCTGTCAGACTGATGGGAGGAGGGTAGAGGGTGTGTGTGTGTTACAATTTCTCTCTCTCACACACACACACACACACACACACACACACACACACACACACACACACTGCATTTACTGGCCAAAATAAGAGTATACTGCAGGGAATAAATCTATCACAGTCAGGTGTCCATCCAGCCACTATTCTAATATTCACACAAAAAGACATTTCACTGACAGAGGTGTTTCCATCAAACTGACTTGTTGTGAATAAAAACGTGTGTAATGACGTAGTGCTTATAAAAAGCACATCTTCAAATTAAACACAGCAGTTCAATGTGCTTCCATCTCCTCTTAAACTCTACCGATGGTTTTGCTACAAACGTTTTCAAATAAAACACAGCAGTTCAATGTGCTTCCATCTCCTCTTAAACTCTACCGATGGTTTTGCTACAAACATTTTTAGATAAAGAGCAAACTTGTCGGATCTGGTCTTGGCACATTCTCACTTGGCAGATAAAGTGATCTGGTCTTGGCACAGCTTCATGATCAGACAAAATATCATTTATATTTTTCAAATGACAGCCAAGCACCATGATGTCACCAGCATAGCCTACAAATAATATCCCAGACAGGCCTATGTCCTGGAAATGAATATCCCAGATAGGCCTATGTCCTGGAAATGAATATCCCAGATAGGCCTATTTCCTGGAAATGAATATCCCAGATAGGCCTATTTCCTGGAAATGAATATCCCAGATAGGCCTATGTCCTGGAAATGAATATCCCAGATAGGCCTATTTCCTGGAAATGAATATCCCAGATAGGCCTATTTCCTGGAAATGAATATCCCAGATAGGCCTATTTCCTGGAAATGAATATCCCAGATAGGCCTATTTCCTGGAAATGAATATCCCAGACAGGCCTATTTCCTGGAAATTAGCATCAAGCTCATCACCGCACATTCACCACCTTGAGAAGTTCATCATAACTTATTTCACCTGTAGTCAAATAAACACTTCCTGCTTTTCCAGGTCGTAGCGGGAAAGGACCACACAGCACCACAACATGATGTTGTTCTAGCAACACAGGAGCATCTCCACCAAAATATGAAGCAGAATCTATTTCACCCACTAAAATGATCCGCTCTTGTCGAACGCATTTAGTTTTATCGACATTTCTGAAATTATTACGGACAATTAGCTTTCTCCATCACACCTGTCGTGAATGTTTTAATTAAGAGCTTGGTAATTCATACGCATAAAAGGGTCCGTTTCCATCAGCGTATTATTTATCAACCTTATACACACAATCTGCTCTGCTTCAGGACAAAACACACTGAAACAACCCGAGACATCCCAGTTTACCAGCTCTGTTGTGAGTGAGGACACGGGCTCAGTTCCAGATTTTTTTATAAAGTCTATAGCCTAATAAAGACACGTCCTCGGCTGGCGTGACCCTTGTCACTTCATCAATACCTACAACAACCCCCCGATCTCCAACACCCTTCCCATTTAAACCCCATGACAGCTATCAGATAAATATTTATATCTCATAACCTGTATTAGATAGAGACATCTGTTTGGGTGGATGGGGTAGGGGCTGGTCTTGGCTAGCAGGCTTGTCAATAGCCTGATTGTGTGGGCAGATGCTTGTTTGTGCTGCTGAGACCAGCATGATATCAAGTCAATGGCCTGCTGTCAAGGTTCATTTTGGCCAGGGGGAAAGGGGCTAGACTGGGGGTTAAAAATGACCCAGCACCACCACCACCTACTCCAATTCAGCCCCATTGATTGGGTTACATGGGAGGGGGTGAGACACTTGTCAGGTGTCAGAGAGATAGAGAGCAGGAGGGGGGATACTTGTCAGGTGTCAGAGACAGAGACAGCAGGAGGGGGGGATACTTGTCAGGTGTCAGAGACAGAGAGAGAGCAGGAGGGGGGAGATACTTGTCAGGTGTCAGAGACAGAGACAGCAGGAGGGGGGATACTTGTCAGGTGTCAGAGAGATAGAGAGCAGGAGGGGGGATACTTGTCAGGTGTCAGAGAGAGAGAGAGCAGGAGGGGGGATACTTGTCAGGTGTCAGAGACAGAGACAAGGGAGCAGGAGGGGGATACTTGTCAGGTGTCAGAGACAGAGAGAGAGAGAGCAGGAGGGGGATACTTGTCAGGTGTCAGAGATAGAGAGAGCAGGAGGGGGGATACTTGTCAGGTGTCAGAGAGATAGAGAGCAGGAGGGGGATACTTGTCAGGTGTCAGAGAGAGAGAGAGCAGGAGGGGGGATACTTGTCAGGTGTCAGAGATAGAGAGAGCAGGAGGGGGGATACTTGTCAGGTGTCAGAGACAGAGAGAGGGAGCAGGAGGGGGAGATACTTGTCAGGTGTCAGAGACAGAGAGAGAGAGAGCAGGAGGGGGGATACTTGTCAGGTGTCAGAGACAGAGAGAGCAGGAGGGGGAGATACTTGTCAGGTGTCAGAGACAGAGACAGCAGGAGGGGGGATACTTGTCAGGTGTCAGAGACAGAGAGAGAGAGCAGGAGGGGGGATACTTGTCAGGTGTCAGAGATAGAGAGAGCAGGAGGGGGGATACTTGTCAGGTGTCAGAGACAGAGAGAGCAGGAGGGGGGATACTTGTCAGGTGTCAGAGATAGAGAGAGCAGGAGGGGGATACTTGTCAGGTGTCAGAGATAGAGAGAGCAGGAGGGGGGATACTTGTCAGGTGTCAGAGATAGAGAGAGCAGGAGGGGGGATACTTGTCAGGTGTCAGAGATAGAGAGAGCAGGAGGGGGGATACTTGTCAGGTGTCAGAGACAGAGACAGAGAGAGAGAGAGAGAGAAGGAGGGGGGAGATACTTGTCAGGTGTCAGAGACAGAGAGCCTGAGAGCAGGAGGGGGATACTTGTCAGGTGTCAGAGATAGAGAGAGCAGGAGGGGGGATACTTGTCAGGTGTCAGAGATAGAGAGAGCAGGAGGGGGGATACTTGTCAGGTGTCAGAGACAGAGACAGAGAGAGAGAGAGAGAGAGAGAGAAGGAGGGGGGATACTTGTCAGGTGACAGACAGAGAGAGAGATGGAGAGAGCAGGAGGGGGCATACTTGTCAGGTGTCAGAGAGAGAGAGAGGGAGAGCAGGAGGGGGAGATACTTGTCAGGTGTCAAGAGAGAGAGAGCAGGAGGGGGGATACTTGTCAGGTGGGGATACTTGTCAGGTGTCAGAGACAGAGAGAGGGAGAGCAGGAGGGGGAGATACTTGTCAGGTGTCAAGAGAGAGAGAGCAGGAGGGGGGATACTTGTCAGGTGTCAGAGACAGAGAGAGAGAGAGCAGGAGGGGGATACTTGTCAGGTGACAGAGACAGAGAGAGGGAGAGCAGGAGGGGGAGATACTTGTCAGGTGTCAAGAGAGAGAGAGCAGGAGGGGGGATACTTGTCAGGTGTCAGAGACAGAGAGAGGGAGAGCAGGAGGGGGAGATACTTGTCAGGTGTCAAGAGAGAGAGAGCAGGAGGGGGGATACTTGTCAGGTGTCAGAGACAGAGGGAGAGAGAGAGCAGGAGGGGGATACTTGTCAGGTGTCAGAGAGAGAGAGCAGGAGGGGGGATACTTGTCAGGTGACAGACAGAGAGAGAGAGGGAGAAAGCAGGAGGGGGCATACTTGTCAGGTGACAGACAGAGAGAGAGAGGGAGAGAGCAGGAGGGGGGATACTTGTCAGGTGACAGAGACAGAGAGAGGGAGAGCAGGAGCGGGGATACTTGTCAGGTGTCAGAGAGAGAGAGAGAGGGAGAGAGCAGGAGGGGGGATACTTGTCAGGTGACAGAGACAGAGAGAGGGAGAGCAGGAGCGGGGATACTTGTCAGGTGTCAGAGAGAGAGACAGAGAGAGAGAGAGCAGGAGGGGGGGATACTTGTCAGGTGACAGAGAGAGGGAGAGAGGGAGAGAAGGAGAGAGGGGGTATGGCTCCATTAGACCAATGTGTTACAGGCGACATCGGGGAAGTGGCTGGGCTTAATTGTCTGCTTGACACACTTTGCCTGGCCTTACGTGTGTGAGTGTGTCCTAGGCAACAGCGCTCAGCTAAGACAATGAATATCTATCCAGTAGGTCAGGATAAAGATGTCGACCGGGGCAGGCGGTGAAACAGGAAGTGGGCAGCAGCTTTCAGAGGAAATCAATGACCGGCCACTCAGTAGCAGGGACATGAAGTGTCTTCTATAACAGGACAACACTCACTAACAGGGACATGATGTGTCTTCTATAACAGGACAACACTCACTAACAGGGACATGATGTGTCTTCTATAACAGGACAACACTCACTAACAGGGACATGATGTGTCTTCTATAACAGGGACATGATGTGTCTTCTATAACAGGGACATGATGTGTCTTCTATAACAGGACAACAGTCACTAACAGGGACATGAAGTGTCTTCTATAACAGGGACATGATGTGTCTTCTATAACAGGGACATGATGTGTCTTCTATAACAGGACAACACTCACTAACAGGGACATGATGTGTCTTCTATAACAGGGACATGATGTGTCTTCTATAACAGGACATGATGTGTCTTCTATAACAGGACAACACTCACTAACAGGGACATGATGTGTCTTCTATAACAGGACAACAGTCACTAACAGGGACATGATGTGTCTTCTATAACAGGGACATGATGTGTCTTCTATAACAGGACAACACTCACTAACAGGGACATGAAGTGTCTTCTATAACAGGGACATGATGTGTCTTCTATAACAGGGACATGATGTGTCTTCTATAACAGGACAACACTCACTAACAGGGACATGATGTGTCTTCTATAACAGGACAACACTCACTAACAGGGACATGATGTGTCTTCTATAACAGGACAACACTCACTAACAGGGACATGATGTGTCTTCTATAACAGGACAACACTCACTAACAGGGACATGATGTGTCTTCTATAACAGGACAACAGTCACTAACAGGGACATGATGTGTCTTCTATAACAGGACAACAGTCACTAACAGGGACATGAAGTGTCTTCTATAACAGGGACATGATGTGTCTTCTATAACAGGGACATGATGTGTCTTCTATAACAGGACAACACTCACTAACAGGGACATGATGTGTCTTCTATAACAGGACATGATGTGTCTTCTATAACAGGACAACACTCACTAACAGGGACATGATGTGTCTTCTATAACAGGACAACAGTCACTAACAGGGACATGAAGTGTCTTCTATAACAGGGACATGATGTGTCTTCTATAACAGGGACATGATGTGTCTTCTATAACAGGACAACACTCACTAACAGGGACATGAAGTGTCTTCTATAACAGGGACATGAAGTGTCTTCTATAACAGGGACATGATGTGTCTTCTATAACAGGACAACACTCACTAACAGGGACATGATGTGTCTTCTATAACAGGGACATGATGTGTCTTCTATAACAGGGACATGAAGTGTCTTCTATAACAGGACAACACTCACTAACAGGGACATGATGTGTCTTCTATAACAGGGACATGATGTGTCTTCTATAACAGGACAACACTCACTAACAGGGACATGATGTGTCTTCTATAACAGGGACATGAAGTGTCTTCTATAACAGGACAACACTCACTAACAGGGACATGATGTGTCTTCTATAACAGGGACATGATGTGTCTTCTATAACAGGACAACACTCACTAACAGGGACATGATGTGTCTTCTATAACAGGGACATGATGTGTCTTCTATAACAGGGACTAACAGGGTGCAGGCCAAGGCCCTGAGGACAGGGACATGATGTGTCTTCTATAACAGGGACTAACAGGGTGCAGACCAAGGCCCTGAGGACAGGGACATGATGTGTCTTCTATAACAGGACAACACTCACTAACAGGGACATGATGTGTCTTCTATAACAGGGACTAACAGGGTGCAGGCCAAGGCCCTGAGGACAGGGACATGATGTGTCTTCTATAACAGGGACTAACAGGGTGCAGGCCAAGGCCCTGAGGACAGGGACATGATGTGTCTTCTATAACAGGGACTAACAGGGTGCAGACCAAGGCCCTGAGGACAGGGACATGATGTGTCTTCTATAACAGGGACTAACAGGGTGCAGGCCAAGGGCATGAGGACAGGGACATGATGTGTCTTCTATAACAGGGACTAACAGGGTGCAGGCCAAGGCCATGAGGACAGGGACATGATGTGTCTTCTATAACAGGGACTAACAGGGTGCAGGCCAAGGCCCTGAGGACAGGGACTAACAGGGTGCAGGCCAAGGCCATGAGGACAGGGACATGATGTGTCTTCTATAACAGGGACTAAAAGGGTGCAGGCCAAGGCCCTGAGGACAGGGACTAACAGGGTGCCGGCCAAGGCCCTGAGGACAGGGACTAACAGGGTGCCGGCCAAGGCCCTGAGGACAGGGACTAACAGGGTGCAGGCCAAGGCCCTGAGGACAGGGACTAACAGGGTGCCGGCCAAGGCCCTGAGGACAGGGACTAACAGGGTGCAGGCCAAGGCCCTGAGGACAGGGACTAACAGGGTGCAGGCCAAGGCCCTAAGGACAGGGACTAACAGGGTGCCGGCCAAGGCCCTGAGGACAGGGACTAACAGGGTGCAGGCCAAGGCCCTGAGGACAGGGACATGATGTGTCTTCTATAACAGGGACTAACAGGGTGCAGGCCAAGGCCCTGAGGACAGGGACATGATGTGTCTTCTATAACAGGGACTAACAGGGTGCAGACCAAGGCCCTGAGGACAGGGACATGATTTGTCTTCTATAACAGGGACTAACAGGGTGCAGGCCAAGGCCCTGAGGACAGGGACATGATGTGTCTTCTATAACAGGATGTAACAGGGTGCCGGCCAAGGCCCTGAGGACAGGGACTAACAGGGTGCAGGCCAAGGCCATGAGGACAGGGACATGATGTGTCTTCTATAACAGGGACTAACAGGGTGCAGGCCAAGGCCCTGAGGACAGGGACATGATGTGTCTTCTATAACAGGGACTAACAGGGTGCAGGCCAAGGCCCTGAGGACAGGGACATGATGTGTCTTCTATAACAGGGACTAACAGGGTGCAGGCCAAGGCCCTGAGGACAGGGACATGATGTGTCTTCTATAACAGGATGTAACAGGGTGCCGGCCAAGGCCCTGAGGACAGGGACATGATGTGTCTTCTATAACAGGATGTAACAGGGTGCCGGCCAAGGCCCCGAGGACAGGGACTAACAGGGTGCCGGCCAAGGCCCTGAGGACAGGGACATGATGTGTCTTCTATAACAGGATGTAACAGGGTGCCGGCCAAGGCCCTGAGGACAGGGACATGATGTGTCTTCTATAACAGGATGTAACAGGGTGCCGGCCAAGGCCCTGAGGACAGGGACTAACAGGGTGCCGGCCAAGGCCCTGAGGACAGGGACATGATGTGTCTTCTATAACAGGATGTAACAGGGTGCCGGCCAAGGCCCTGAGGACAGGGACATGATGTGTCTTCTATAACAGGATGTAACAGGGTGCCGGCCAAGGCCCTGAGGACAGGGACTAACAGGGTGCCGGCCAAGGCCCTGAGGACAGGGACATGATGTGTCTTCTATAACAGGATGTAACAGGGTGCCGGCCAAGGCCCTGAGGACAGCCATTGGGGACACGTGTGTGTTAGTTCAGAAGGGGGAGAAATACAATACCTGTCCATTAGTCAAAATCTTCTTCAGCTCTGCGGAGGACTTCTTTAGACTGGGACTGAAAATGACAACATCTGGGTTCAGTCAAAAGACACAGGCTTCAGAGCAAAGGTGTGATGTCTACACTATAGTCTACAGTACCAGTCAAAAGTCTGGACACCTGCTCCTTTTCAGCTTTGGCTTTATTTTTTCTACATTGTAGAATAACAGTGAAGACGTCCAAACTATTAAATATCACATATGGAATCATGTAGTAAACAAAAAAAAAAGTGTTCGTCAAAGTAGCCACCCTTTGCCTTGACGACAGCTTTGCACACTCTTGGCATTCTCTCAACCAGCTTCATGAGGAATGCTTTTCCAACAGTCTTGAAGGAGTTCCCACATATGCTGAGCACTTGTTGGCTGCTTTTCCTTTTCCTTCACTCTGCAGTCCAACTCATCCCAAACCATCTCAATTGGGTTGAGGTCGAGTGATTGTGGAGAACTGGTCATCTGATTGAGCACTCCATCACTCTTCTTCTTGATAGAATAGCCCTTACACAGCATGGAGGTGTGTTGGGTCATTGTCCTGTTAAAAAACAAATGATAGTCCCACTAAGCGCAAACCAGATGGGATGGCATATCGCTGCAGAATGCTGTGGTCGCCATGCTGGTTAAGTGCGACTTGAAATCTAAATGAATCACTGACAGTGCCACCAGCAAAAGAACATCCACACCATCACACCTCCTCCTCCATGCTTCACGGTGGGAACCACACATGCGGAGATCATCCGTTAACCTACTCTGCATCTCACAAAGATGTTTTTCTTGGCCCAAGCAAGTCTCTTCTTATTGGCGTCCTTTAGTAGTGGTTTCTTTGGAGTAATTTGAAGTCTCTGAACAGTTGATGTTGAGATGTGTCTGTTACTTAAACTCTGTGAAGCATTTATTTGGGCTGCAATTTCTGAGGCTGGTAACTCTAATGAACTTATACTCTACAGCAGAGGTAACATTGGGTCTTCCTTTCCTGTGGCGGTCCTCATCAGAGTCAGTTTCATCATAGCGCTTGATAGTTTTTTGTGACTGCACTTGAAGAAACTTTCAAAGTTCTTGAAATGTTCCAGATTGACTGACCTTCATGTCTTAAAGTAATGACGGACTCTCGTTTCTCTTTCCCTATTTGAGCTGTTCTTGCTAATATGGACTTGACTACCTTCTGTACACCACCCTTACCTTGTCACAACATAACTGATTGGCTCAAATGCATTAAGGAGGAAAGAAATTCCACAAATTAACTTTTAACAAGGCACACCTGTTAATTGAAATGCATTCCAGGTGACTACCTCATGAAGCTGGTTGAGAGAATGCCAAAAATGTGCAAGAATTACAGCTTTGCACATTTTTGGCATTCTCTCAACCATCTTCATGAGGTAGTCACCTGGAATGCATTTCAATTAACAGGTGTGCCTTGTTAAGTTCATTTGTGGAATTTCTTTCCTTCTTAATGCATTTGAGCCAATCAGTTGTGTTGTGACAAGTTAGCGGTGTTGTACAGAAGATCGCCCTATTTGGTAAAAGACCAAGTCCATAGTATGGCAAGAACAGCTCAAATAAGCAAAGAGAAAGGCAAAGGGAGGCTACTTTGAAGAATGTTTAACATATGATTCCATATGTGTTATTTCATAGTGTTGATGTCTTCACTATTATTATACAATGTAGAAAATAGTAAAAAATAAAGAAAAACCTTTGAATGAATAGTTTTGTCCAAACTTGACTGGTATTGTACATAGATACCAAGATATTCAAAAACACTGTATATTTGAGAAGCACAATCATATATCCATCTACCAACGCACTCATTCACCCATCTATCCATCTACCAACGCACTCAATCACCCATCTATCCATCCACCAACGCACTCAATCACCCATCTATCCATCCACCAACGCACTCAATCACCCATCTATCCATCTACCAATGCACTCAATCACCCATCTATCCATCTACCAACGCACTCATTCACCCATCTATCCATCTACCAATGCACCCATTCACCCATCTATCCATCCACCAACGTACTCATTCACCCATCTATCCATCTACCAACGCACTCATTCACCCATCTACCAACGCACTCAATCACCCATCTATCCATCTACCAACGCACTCATTCCCCTATCTATCCATCCACCAACGCACTCATTCACCCATCTATCCATTCACCAACGCACTCAATCACCCATCTATCCATCCACCAATGCACTCAATCACCCATCTATCCATCTACCAATGCACTCAATCACCCATCTATCCATCTACCAATGCACTCATTCACCCATCTATCCATCCACCAACGCACTCAATCACCCATCTATCCATCTACCAACGCACTCATTCACCCATCTATCCATCTACCAATGCACTCATTCACCCATCTATCCATCTACCAATGCACTCAATCACCCATCTATCCATCTACCAATGCACTCAATCACCCATCTATCCATCTACCAATGCACTCAATCACACATCTATCCATCTACCAACGCACTCATTCACCCATCTATCCATCTACCAACGCACTCATTCACCCATCTATCCATCCACCAACGCACTACTCATTCACCCATCTATCCATCCACCAACGCACTACTCATTCACCCAACTATCCATCTACCAACGCACTCATTCACCCATCTATCCATCTACCAATGCACCCATTCACCCATCTATCCATCCACCAACGTACTCATTCACCCATCTATCCATCTACCAACGCACTCATTCACCCATCTACCAACGCACTCAATCACCCATCTATCCATCCACCAACGCACTCATTCACCCATCTATCCATCCACCAACGCACTCAATCACCCATCTATCCATCCACCAATGCACTCAATCACCCATCTATCCATCTACCAATGCACTCAATCACCCATCTATCCATCTACCAATGCACTCATTCACCCATCTATCCATCCACCAACGCACTCAATCACCCATCTATCCATCTACCAACGCACTCATTCACCCATCTATCCATCTACCAATGCACTCATTCACCCATCTATCCATCTACCAATGCACTCAATCACCCATCTATCCATCTACCAATGCACTCAATCACCCATCTATCCATCTACCAATGCACTCAATCACCCATCTATCCATCTACCAATGCACTCAATCACCCATCTATCCATCTACCAACGCACTCATTCACCCATCTATCCATCTACCAACGCACTCATTCACCCATCTATCCATCCACCAACGCACTACTCATTCACCCATCTATCCATCCACCAACGCACTACTCATTCACCCAACTATCCATCTACCAACGCACTCATTCACCCATCTACCAACGCACTCAATCACCCATCTATCCATCTACCAACGCACTCATTCCCCCATCTATTCATCCACCAACGCACTCATTCACCCATCTATCCATCCACCAACGCACTCATTCACCCATCTATCCATCCACCAACGCACTCAATCACCCATCTATCCATCCACCAACACACTCATTCACCCATCTATCCATCTACCAACGCACTCATTCACCCATCTATCCATCCACCAACGTACTCATTCACCCATCTATCCATCTACCAACGCACTCATTCACCCATCTATCCATCCACCAACGCACTACTCATTCACCCATCTATCCACCAACGCACTACTCATTCACCCATCTATCCATCTACCAACGCACTCATTCACCCATCTATCCATCCACCAACGCACTACTCATTCACCCATCTATCCATCCACCAACGCACTACTCATTCACCCATCTATCCATCCACCAACGCACTCAATCACCCATCTATCCACTCAATCACCCATCTATCCATCTACCAATGCACTCAATCACCCATCTATCCATCTACCAATGCACTCATTCACCCATCTATCCATCTACCAACGCACTCATTCACCCATCTATCCACCAACGCACTCATTCCCCCATCTATCCATCCACCAACGCACTCATTCACCCATCTATCCATCTACCAACGCACTCATTCACCCATCTACCAACGTACCCATTCACCCATCTATCCATCCACCAACATACTCATTCACCCATCTATCCATCTACCAACGCACTCATTCACCCATCTATCCATCCACCAACGCACTACTCATTCACCCAACTATCCATCTACCAACGCACTCATTCACCCATCTACCAACGCACTCAATCACCCATCTATCCATCTACCAACGCACTCATTCCCCCATCTATCCATCCACCAACGCACTCATTCACCCATCTATCCATCCACCAACGCACTCAATCACCCATCTATCCATCCACCAACACACTCATTCACCCATCTATCCATCTACCAACGCACTCATTCACCCATCTATCCATCCACCAACGTACTCATTCACCCATCTATCCATCTACCAACGCACTCATTCACCCATCTATCCATCCACCAACGCACTACTCATTCACCCATCTATCCACCAACGCACTACTCATTCACCCATCTATCCATCCACCAACGCACTACTCATTCACCCAACTATCCATCTACCAACGCACTCATTCACCCATCTACCAACACACTCAATCACCCATCTATCCATCTACCAACGCACTCATTCCCCCATCTATCCATCCACCAACGCACTCATTCACCCATCTATCCATCCACCAACGCACTCATTCACCCATCTATCCATCCACCAACGCACTCAATCACCCATCTATCCATCCACCAACACACTCATTCACCCATCTATCCATCTACCAACGCACTCATTCACCCATCTATCCATCCACCAACGTACTCATTCACCCATCTATCCATCCACCAACGCACTACTCATTCACCCATCTATCCATCCACCAACGCACTCATTCCCCCATCTATCCATCCACCAACGCACTCATTCACCCATCTATCCATCCACCAACGCACTCATTCACCCATCTATCCATCCACCAACGCACTCAATCACCCATCTATCCATCCACCAACGCACTCATTCACCCATCTATCCATCTACCAACGCACTCATTCACCCATCTATCCATCCACCAACGTACTCATTCACCCATCTATCCATCTACCAACGCACTCATTCACCCATCTATCCATCCACCAACGCACTACTCATTCACCCATCTATCCATCCACCAACGCACTCATTCACCCATCTATCCATCCACCAACGCACTACTCATTCACCCATCTATCCATCCACCAACGCACTACTCATTCACCCATCTATCCATCTACCAACGCACTCAATCACCCATCTATCCATCTACCAACGCACTCATTCACCCATCTATCCATCCACCAACGCACTACTCATTCACCCATCTATCCATCCACCAACGCACTACTCATTCACCCATCTATCCATCCACCAACGTACTCATTCACCCATCTATCCATCTACCAATGCACTCATTCACCCATCTATCCATCCACCAACGCACTCATTCACCCATCTATCCATCTACCAACGCACTCATTCACCCATCTATCCATCCACCAACGCACTACTCATTCACCCATCTATCCATCCACCAACGCACTCATTCACCCAACTATCCATCTACCAATGCACTCATTCCCCCATCTATCCATCTACCAATGCACTCATTCACACATCTATCCATCTACCAACGCACTCATTCCCCCATCTATCCATCCACCAACGCACTACTCATTCACCCATCTATCCATCTACCAACGCCCTCATTCACCCATCTATCCATCCACCAACGCACTACTCATTCACCCATCTATCCATCCACCAACGCACTCATTCACCCATCTATCCATCCACCAACGCACTACTCATTCACCCATCTATCCATCTACCAACGCACTCAATCACCCATCTATCCATCTACCAACGCACTCAATCACCCATCTATCCATCCACCAACGAACTCATTCACCCATCTACCCATCCACCAACGCACTACTCATTCACCCATCTATCCATCCACCAACGCACTACTCATTCACCCATCTATCCATCCACCAACGCACTCATTCACCCAACTATCCATCTACCAATGCACTCATTCCCCCATCTATCCATCTACCAATGCACTCATTCACACATCTATCCATCTACCAACGCACTCAATCACCCATCTATCCATCCACCAACGCACTCATTTACCCATCCACCAATGCACTCATTCACCCATCTATCCATCCACCAACGTACTCATTCACCCATCTACCAACGCACTCATTCACCCATCTATCCATCCACCAACGCACTCATTCACCCATCCACCAACGCACTCATTCACCCATCTATCCATCCACCAACGTACTCATTCACCCATCTATCCATCTACCAACATACTCATTCACCCATCTATCCATCCACCAACGCACTCATTCACCCATCCACCAACGCACTCATTCACCCATCTATCCATCTACCAACGCACTCATTCACCCATCCATCAACGCACTCATTCACCCATCTATCCATCTACCAATGCACTCATTCACCCATCTATCCATCCACCAACGTACTCATTTACCCATCTATCCATCTACCAAAGCACTCATTCACCCATCTATCCATCTACCAACACACTCATTCACCCATCTACCAACGCACTCATTCACCCATCTATCCATCTACCAAAGCACTCATTCACCCATCTATCCATCCACCAACGCACTCATTCACCCATCGATCCATCTACCAAAGCACTCATTCACCCATCTATCCATCCACCAACGCACTCATTCACCCATCTATCCATCTACCAAAGCACTCATTCACCCATCTATCCATCCACCAACGCACTCATTCACCCATCGATCCATCTACCAACGCACTCATTCACCCATCTATCCATCTACCAAAGCACTCATTCACCCATCTATCCATCCACCAACGCACTCATTCACCCATCGATCCATCTACCAACGCACTCATTCACCCATCTATCCAAGGCACTCAATCACCCATCTATCCATCTACCAAAGCACTCATTCACCCATCTACCAACGCACTCATTCACCCATCTATCCATCTACCAAAGCACTCATTCACCCATCTATCCATCCACCAACGCACTACTCATTCACCCATCTATCCATCTACCAAAGCACTCATTCACCCATCTATCCATCCACCAACGCACTACTCATTCACCCATCTATCCATCTACCAAAGCACTCATTCACCCATCTATCCATCTACCAAGGCACTCATTCACCCATCTATCCATCCACCAAAGCACTCATTCACCCATCCATCCATCTGCCAAAGCACTCATTCACCCATCTATCCATCTACCAACGCACTCATTCACCCATCTATCCATCCACCAACGTACTCATTCACCCATCTATCCATCTACCAAAGCACTCATTCACCCATCTACCAAGGCACTCATTCACCCATCTATCCATCTACCAAAGCACTCATTCACCCATCTATCCATCCACCAACGCACTACTCATTCACCCATCTATCCATCTACCAAAGCACTCATTCACCCATCTATCCATCCACCAACGCACTACTCATTCACCCATCGATCCATCTACCAAAGCACTCATTCACCCATCTATCCATCTACCAACGCACTCATTCACCCATCTATCCATCTACCAAAGCACTCATTCACCCATCTATCCATCCACCAACGCACTACTCATTCACCCATCTATCCATCTACCAAAGCACTCATTCACCCATCTATCCATCCACCGGCATTCCAATACATTCCCCCATCCATCCCTCCTCCATCCACCCCCAGTCAGTTGGGCCTTAACCCTCCAGAATCCTCACCTATTGTTGGGTATAGAGCCGATGGCGGCGGGGGAGCAGTCATTGGGCCTTGTGTTCACCTGCAGCCAAAAAGAGACAGAGACAATAAGTTGGCAAGGCCAACAGCCAGCCAGGCAGGCAGCAAGCACACAGGCCTTCTAATGAACCCATTGACTGACTCAACACAACACAATCTCTCTCTCTCTTGCTCTCTTTTTCTCTCAGTTCAAACTGAGGGTTAATTGACTTTTGTTAGAGAGAAAGAGAGAGAGGGGAGGAGTAGCTTGAGAGAGAGGGAGAGAGCAGGAGAGAGAGAGTATAAGAGAGAAAGATAGAGAACGAGGAAGACAGAAAAATAGAGAATGAGGGAGACAGAGAGAGACAGAGAGAGGAGAGAGAACAAGGGAGGCGGAGAGAGAGAGATAGAGGAGAGAGAACGAGGGGGACAGGAGAGAGAACGAGGGGGACAGGAGAGAGAACGAGGGAGGCAGGGAGAGAGAACGAGGGAGGCAGGAGAGAGAACGAGGGAGGCAGGAGAGAGAACGAGGGGGACAGGAGAGAGAACGAGGGGGACAGGAGAGAGAACGAGGGAGACAGGAGAGAGAACGAGGGAGACAGGAGAGAGAACGAGGGAGACAGGAGAGAGAACGAGGGAGACAGGAGAGAGAACGAGGGAGACAGGAGAGAGAAAGAGGGAGACAGGAGAGAGAACGAGGGAGACAGGGAGAGAGATAGAGGAGAGAGAACGAGGGAGACAGGAGAGAGAACGAGGGAGACAGGGAGAGAGAACGAGGGAGACAGGGAGAGAGATAGAGGAGAGAGAACAAGGGAGACAGGGAGAGAGAGAGAGGAGAGAGAGCGAGGGAGACAGGGAGAGAGAGATAGACTATGGGCGTAAGGGAGGAGCATCGATGAAAAAACAGACTGAAAGACTCACATTAGGAGGAAAAGTACCATCTCTCTAAGAAATGTACTTCTGTCCAGCTCTGCATGGGTATGTTGGGGTTTTCACACCGAAGACCCAGCACACCCGGATTCAACCAAGGTTCAACAAAACACAAACCAGAGGGAAACGGGGTGGTCGTCCTAAAAATAACTTGTTTAATTGGGGTCCACAGGTCACCTTGTTTGGTCCACTAAGGCAGGGATTCTCCCTTTAATTAGTGCCCAGAGAAGACCTCATTTAAATGTACAGTATCTTGTTCCTCATTTTCTAGAGCCAATTAATTTGAGATGAAACATTATCGAAGGGTTTCAACATCATCTATGGCGAAACAAAGATTCCACCTTTAAAGAGATTCCCCATCAAAACATTGTCAACAGGAAGCCTTGACGTACACGTTAAATAAAATACAGCTACAGCGATGTCAGCATTTCAAGGGAAGCCCGGCCCCACGATTAAAACACAACGCAATGTAGTCTTAATAGAATGGAACACAGATTTAAGAATGACCTAGAGACACGGTTGTCAGCTTGGTTAACCCATTTAAGACATTGTAATTAGCAGAAGGGTTTCAATAGCTAACATATAAGCAGAACATGAAGATGGAGAGTCCGGGGTGTTTCTGAATGGGGCTTCTGGGTAATGACCATTTCATGGTGGGTGAAAAAGTCTTTCCTCTGTGGTGCTGCTTGACTTACTAGGTCTAACCCTGCTCATCTTCAACATCCAATCAGATGTGTGAAAATTGAGGGGACCATGATGCATTGGGGGGCAGCTTAGAATATAATACCCTGCTCTTAGCCGCCCATCACAGAGTAACCAAATGAGTACTGGGAGCTGAATAAGGAGAGAGAGAGAGAGAGAGAGAGAGAGAGAGAGAGAGAGAGAGAGAGAGAGAGAGAGAGAGAGAAGAGAGAAAGGATGAGAGGAGAGAGAGAATGAGAGGAGAATGAGAGAGAATGAGAGAAAGAAGAGAGGATGAGAGAGAGGATAAATGAGAGAGGAGAGAGAGAGGATGAGAGAGAGAGAGAGAGAGAGAGAGAGAGAGAGAGAGAGAGAGAGAATGAGAGGAGAATGAGAGAGAATGAGAGAAAGAGAGAGAGCAGAGAGAAAGAGAGAGGATGAGAGAGAGGATAAATGAGAGAGGAGAGAGAGAGAGAAGAGAGAGAGAGAGAGAGAGAGAGAGAATGAGAGAGAAGAGAGAGAGAGAATGAGAGAGAGAGAGAGAGAGAGAATGAGAGAGAGAGAGAGAGAATGAGAGAGAGAGAGAGAATGAGAGAGAGAGAGAGAATGAGAGAGAGAAGAGAGAGAGAATGAGAGAGAGAGAGAGAGAGAGAGAGAGAGAGAGAGAGAGAAGAGAGAGAGAGAGAGAGAGAGAAGAGAGAGAGAAGAGAGAGAGAAAAAAAAGAAAGGAATACAGTCACACATCTACATATATAAATACAAAGCGGAGAGAGGGGGTGTGTGTGTGTGTGTGTGTGTGTGTGTGTGTGTGTGTGTGTGTGTGTGTGTGTGTGTGAAAGAGAACCTTGACTTCAATTGACATTTCAATAAGTGGAACACAGCGTTACCAATCCATTTCGCCCCAACTTTTCTCCTGAAACAATTATTGAGATGGTACCTTCAGGCCGTGTATGTTCCGGATCCCTGGAGTCTTGCCGGCTGAAACAGTAATTGACTAAATTTTAGAACACATCACAGGGCCATTTACAAATGGTGCTGAAAAGGAATCGTTTAAAAAGGCGAAATGAGGGTGAATCTGAAATTAGCTGTGCAGAAAAATGATTGAGATGTGGCTCTGGAGACCGGGAGAGAGAGAGGGGAATTAGGAAAATATGGGTTTTTTTCAGGCTCTGTTTATAAATGGGTTGCTGCTTGGCTGGAGGTGTGGAGGACTTGTGGCAGACAGTTGTAGTTATGCTCCATTTCAGTGACACATACGCAGCTAGATGGTGGCGAAGTGACACCTGTACTGGATGAAGACATGGGCTGTGGGGAACTATGTCCAAACACTCTTTTCCAAGACAAACAGCTTCTATTTATACACTGTACATTAACATACTCAAAGTATTCAATAGAGCAGTATTCAACTCTGACCCTATGAGGTCCGGATCCTGCTGGGTTTCTGTCCTACCTGATAATTAATTACACCCACCTGGTGTCCCAAGTCAACATCAGTCCCTGATTGGAGGGGAACAATGAAAACATACAGTGGAACTGGCGTTGAGGTCCAGAGTGGAGTTTGAGGACAATAGCGCATTGTGTAATATCCTAACTCTTATCAACTGTGAACAAGACCCCAGTGACAGGCAAGGGACAACTCATTGTTTCATTGGTGAAACGGAACACACGTCAACAACACTTTCTTTCTTAGTCGTGGAAACATTTAGAAAAGGTATTAAAACACAAATGGAACATCAAAAGAATTAGAGCTTTAGTGAGTTTTAGAGGGAAACAAAGCCACACTGCACATTTTGCTCAACACAATACCATTAAAGTCTATGTTAAAGGCTCTGTCAATTTTGATTGATTACTTTGCAGTGGCTGTGTTGATTCTTTCCACTCATGGGCACCCACAGTTCTCTCGTCCTCTACCCAGAACCCACCACTCTCTCCCCAGCACCCAGCCTCTCTCTCTCCAGACTCTCTCTCACCCCAGCACCCAGTCTCCCTCCCTCTCTCACCCCAGCACCCAGTCTCCCTCCCTCTCTCGCCCCAGCACCCAGTCTCCCTCCCTCTCTCGCCCCAGCACCCAGTCTCCCTCCCTCTCTCACCCCAGCACCCAGTCTCTCTCTCTCGCCCCAGCACCCAGCACCCAGCACCCAGTCCCTCCCTCTCTCGCCCCAGCACCCAGTCTCTCTCCCTCTCTCGACCCAGCACCCAGTCTCTCTCCCTCTCTCACCCCAGCACCCAGTCTCTCTCTCTCGCCCCAGCACCCAGTCTCCCTCCCTCTCTCGACCCAGCACCCAGTCTCTCTCCCTCTCTCACCCCAGCACCCAGTCTCTCTCTCTCGCCCCAGCACCCAGTCTCCCTCCAGTCTCTCTCGCCCCAGCACCCAGTCGCCCCAGCACCCAGTCTCCCTCCCTCTCTCGCCCCAGCACCCAGTCTCCCTCCCTCTCTCGCCCCAGCACCCAGTCTCCCTCCCTCTCTCGCCCCAGCACCCAGTCTCCCTCCCTCTCTCGCCCCAGCACCCACTCTCTCACCCCAGCACCCTCCCTCCCTCTCTCGCCCCAGCACCCAGTCTCCCTCCTCTCTCGCCCCAGCACCCAGTCTCCCTCCCTCTCTCGCCCCAGCACCCAGTCTCCCTCCCTCTCTCGCCCCAGCACCCAGTCTTTCTCCCTCTCTCGCCCCAGCACCCAGTCTCTCTCCCTCTCTCGCCCCAGCACCCAGTCTCTCTCCCTCTCTCGCCCCAGCACCCAGTCTCTCTCTCTCGCCCCAGCACCCAGCCTCCCTCTCTCGCCCCAGCACCCAGTCTCCCTCTCTCGCCCCCAGCACCCAGCCTCTCTCTCTCGCCCCAGCTTCCCTCTCTCGCCCCAGCACCCAGCCTCTCTCTCTCGCCCCAGCACCCAGCTTCCCTCTCTCGCCCCAGCACCCAGCCTCTCTCTCTCGCCCCAGCACCCAGCCTCTCTCTCTCGCCCCAGCACCCAGCTTCCATCTCTCGCCCCAGCACCCAGTCTCCCTCCCTCTCTCGCCCCAGCACCCAGTCTCTCTCCCTCTCTCGCCCCAGCACCCAGTCTCTCTCCCTCTCTCGCCCCAGCACCCAGTCTCTCTCCCTCTCTCGCCCCAGCACCCAGCCTCTCTCTCTCGCCCCAGCACCCAGCTTCCCTCTCTCGCCCCAGCACCCAGCCTCTCTCTCTCGCCCCAGCACCCAGCTTTCTTCTCTCGCCCCAGCACCCAGCTCTCCCTCTCTCGCCCCAGCACCCAGCCTCCATCTCTCCAGTCTCTCTCTCGCCCCAGCACCCAGTCTCTCTCTCGCCCCAGCACCCAGTCTCTCTCTCTCGCCCCAGCACCCAGTCTCTCTCTCTCGCCCCAGCACCCAGTCTCCCTCCCTCTCTCACCCCAGCACCCATCTCTCCAGTCTCTCTCTCGCCCCAGCACCCAGTCTCTCTCTCTCGCCCCAGCACCCAGTCTCTCTCTCTCGCCCCAGCACCCAGTCTCCCTCCCTCTCTCACCCCAGCACCCAGCCTCCATCTCTCCAGTCTCTCTCTCGCCCCAGCACCCAGTCTCTCTCTCTCGCCCCAGCACCCAGTCTCCATCTCTCGCCCCAGCACCCAGTCTCCCTCCCTCTCTCACCCCAGCACCCAGCCTCCATCTCTCCAGTCTCTCTCTCGCCCCAGCACCCAGCCTCTCTCTCTCGCCCCAGCACCCAGTCTCCCTCTCTCTCTCACCCCAGCACCCAGCCTCCATCTCTCCAGTCTCTCTCTCGCCCCAGCACCCAGTCTCTCTCTCTCGCCCCAGCACCCAGTCTCCCTCCTCTCTCAGCCCCAGCACCCAGCCTCCATCTCTCAGCCCCAGCACCCAGTCTCTCTCTCGCCCCAGCACCCAGCCTCTCTCTCTCGCCCCAGCACCCAGTCTCACCCCAGCACCCCTCCCTCTCTCACCCCAGCACCCAGCCTCCATCTCTCCAGTCTCTCTCTCGCCCCAGCACCCAGTCTCTCTCTCTCACCCCAGCACCCAGCCTCCATCTCTCCAGTCTCTCTCTCGCCCCAGCACCCAGCCTCTCTCTCTCGCCCCAGCACCCAGCTTCCCTCTCTCGCCCCAGCACCCAGTCTCCCTCTCGCCCCAGCCTCTCTCTCTCTCGCCCCAGCACCCAGCCTCTCTCTCTCGCCCCAGCACCCAGCTTCCCTCTCTCACCCCAGCACCCAGTCTCTACTCTCACCCCAGCACCCAGTCCCTCTACACAGCCAACATCCCTCCCCATCAATGAACTGTGATCTCATCACAGAGCTTAGAAAACCAAGTTTGTAGTGCTCAGAACACACACACACACACAACATACCTCGAGGAAATATCTGGAGAGGCTCAGGCAGTAGGCCATTCATCCGCTGCTCCTTCACATTATTGCAGTACTGAGGAGAGAGAGGAAGAGATACCCAATAATCATCAGTGAGGAAGAGGAGGATAGCGAACGTAAATCCCTTTTAACCAAATGTTTTCTCAACACCAGGGTGGTGAGTATAGCCTAGTCTACAACATGCTGTGGTGAAAGCTGCTGCAGGTAGAGTCTAGTGCCCTGTGGGCTAGTTCAGGAACGGCTGTAGCATCAACCACCTCCTCTCCAGGTCATCAGCTCACCGAACAGTCGGTTAGACCCTGTTGGGATCTCACACACACACACACACACTAGACAACTGCCAAAGCAACATTGCAATTCATGTTTCAGTTAACTAAACCATCTGTTAAAAAATGTGCATGTGAGTGTGTGTTTAACCCCACCTCCTTCGTTGGAGGGTTGAGACCTTTGGAAATGAACGTAGAGACCTTGTCCCTGACGATCAGACCCACAAGCACAGACGCAGATGGATACTGGCAGGGGGTGGCTGGAAATGTGTGTGGCAGATTGTGGCTCAGTGTTTACCATGCGTCAGTCAGTGTATAAAAACCTAACAAAACACTGATGTTTATACATTTCCAATCTAGTATAGATGTGCATATGACTCTAGATATTGAAATGTAGATGGGCAGGGCCATCTTGGAATCAGAATGGATCTGAACGGCTCCCCAAGAGGCACAGCTGTTATTAATATAGATGTGCATATGACTCTAGATATTGAAATGTAGATGGGCAGGGCCATCTTGGAATCAGAATGGATCTGAACGGCTCCCCAAGAGGCACAGCTGTTATTAATATAGATGTGCATATGACTCTAGATATTGAAATGTAGATGGGCAGGGCCATCTTGGAATCAGAATGGATCTGAACGGCTCCCCAAGAGGCACAGCTGTTATTAATATAGATGTGCATATGACTCTAGATATTGAAATGTAGATGGGCAGGGCCATCTTGGAATCAGAATGGATCTGAACGGCTCCCCAAGAGGCACAGCTGTTATTAATATAGATGTGCATATGACTCTAGATATTGAAATGTAGATGGGCAGGGCCATCTTGGAATCAGAATGGATCTGATCTTGGAATCAGAATGGATCGGCTCCCCAAGAGGCACAGCTGTTATTAATATAGATGTGCATATGACTCTAGATATTGAAATGTAGATGGGCAGGGCCATCTTGGAATCAGAATGGATCTGAACGGCTCCCCAAGAGGCACAGCTGTTATTAATATAGATGTGCATATGACTCTAGATATTGAAATGTAGATGGGCAGGGCCATCTTGGAATCAGAATGGATCTGAACGGCTCCCCAAGAGGCACAGCTGTTATTAATATAGATGTGCATATGACTCTAGATATTGAAATGTAGATGGGCAGGGCCATCTTGGAATCAGAATGGATCTGAACGGCTCCCCAAGAGGCACAGCTGTTATTAATATAGATGTGCATATGACTCTAGATATTGAAATGTAGATGGGCAGGGCCATCTTGGAATCAGAATGGATCTGAACGGCTCCCCAAGAGGCACAGCTGTTATTAATATAGATGTGCATATGACTCTAGATATTGAAATGTAGATGGGCAGGGCCATCTTGGAATCAGAATGGATCTGAACGGCTCCCCAAGAGGCACAGCTGTTATTAAAAGGCCTATTTATCACTGTCAGCCTCTCCTCAGGTCCCATCCCTCCACTTGCCCTCCGGTGTCGTCACTAGGCTGAACAGGAACAATGGGCCTAACACAGCAACATGCTCTCTCTCTCTCTCACACACCTTTCATTTTCCACTCGGCTACCCTATTGATTAAGACCGCAACAATTACCACCTAATCTTTTAAAAGGTGTATTAAAAGACATTCCCCTTTGTTGGCCAATAACTAAACAGTGTCGGATCACAAATACCATCGCTCAGCCTAGGGGGACAGGAGAGAGAAGAGAGAGGGGAGAGAGAGAAGAGAGAGAGGAGAGAGAGAGGAGAGAGAGAGAAGCGAGAGGGGAGAGAGAGAGAGAGAGAGGGGAGAGAGAGAGAGAGAGAAGAGAGAGAGAGAGAGAGAGAGGGGAGAGAGCGCAGGCCCAGCCTGCAGGAAGCTCATCATCATTAGCAGACAAGGAGGGGGAACAGGAGAGCACGGGATGCAATTAGGGCTGCTACCTCCGGGGGCATATGATAGGAGGAGGAGGGGAATGGGGTCACGTGGTAGACGAGCTGACACGGGTCAGTCTTTAACTTTCACAACGGCGGCTCCAAGCCATTCAAGGTGCCGAGCAATGATTAGAGTTGCCTGGAAGACTGGCATGTCTCACAGGACTCGCATGCCGAAGGATGGTCCTTTTATTTATTTTTTGTCTGGCTTTCAAAATAAAAGTCCTTAGAGAGTCATACACAGAAGATGGTTAAAGATTGACATGATGATAATTAATCGATAGGTGCATATTAAATTCAAGGGTAGGGCTGGCACAATTACCGTATAAATTGTGTAACCGACGGTTACGGGTGAAGACCGTCAAAACCATTTAAAGAACAGTTGACTGAAGACGGGATGGCCGGGCTTTGGTGCCGGTTCAGTCCGTTCTTACGGTAACATGGACTTTTAACAATGGGATGGAACTTTGTTGCTCCTTGGTTTTGTAGCGAACAAGTCTTGGGTTGCCTAGACAACACTCCCCTCCCTGCAGCAGCAGCACACATAGAAATGCAATGAATAGAACAGGCTTGGAACCTCTAACTCTGGCAATTTGACTGGTAAACTCAGTACACTGGCGATGGCTGGTATTATGATGCATTAATTGCTATGGTAATGTAGAATGTTAATTCATATGATGTTAACTCATGTGGCTCATACAATAGAAGGTATTATTTCAGTAAAGTTGAATCAACAAATCACAGCACATATTGATGGGCAACCTTCCTGCTTTGCTCCTCGCAATGACCACCTGGCCACCCATTATGCCATCATTGACTTGATGCCTGTTCTATTAATGATATATCTATGACAGCACACAGTAAAGAGCTGAGGAAAGGAGAAAATGTGTGTTTTTTGCTATGAGACTAATTACAGTCATCTAGGGTTCCATGACCGTCACAGCCCTGTTAAAGTGTTTTACATGATTTGTTTGGCCTTTTAAATGGCAATTATATGAGATGAAATGGATGAAATGGTAGTTCATCACTCCTACTCTGAAACAGTGTTGAGGAGTGGTACCTAATGAATTTCCCCCTCTTTCGCACCTAATACATTGGCCTCTCTTAATTCATATTCATTTTGCACAATGGCCATCCAGTCATCTGGAATTAACGACAGCCAAGCAGAATGCACCTGAGTCTCTACGGAGGCCAAACGGCCACAGCAGCGAACCAAAGAAGCCCATATGTTTGAATATGAATACAAATGGATTGCTGAAATGCATAACCCTTTGCATAAGACGCCCGGGAAGCCTGCCTCGCGTATATTATATACCTGTATTACAATTTTCCCTGGCAATCAGCAGCTTTTCGCCAGACACGCTCGTCCCGAGAGGAGCAGAAAGCCATTACAGGGGGCCCCGAATTCCTTTACCGAGAGATTGGAGATTTGTTGTGCAGCATCCGAAAATATGTGGACGAAGCAATGTGTTTTTGTGTCGGTGGGGAATGTTGTGTCGTATGGAAAGCAAATATTTCAGTCAGTTTGGAGATGTGAAACATAGATCTGGAGCAGGTAACGTGGGATTCAGCCAATAACACACACCAACCAGGCGATAGAGCTACTCTGTGTGATTATGTTCCTGCTGAGATGAAATGAGCTCTTTCATTGATGAAGAGCCACTATGATAGAGAACTATTGAAAGCCACTTGTTTTAAGGGCGAAAACACCAATTCATCGCATTTCACAAAGATTCACTGCATCTCAAGAGTAAATGTATCACATAACGTGACAAAATAAGCAAAACCACTTGATTTGGTCATGATATATCTCATTCACTTCCCTCAGTGGTGAGCCCCATCTTCGCAGTCTGTGTGCTCGTGTCATCGTAGAGCTCAAAGTCAAGGGCCAGACTGAAGGTGAATTCATAATGCCATCCATAATGGCTGAATCAGACACGGTCAAACATCTCCAATAAAACTCCATTAACTTCCCGCCTCTCCCAGCGTCCATCTTAAACCAAGTGTTCACTTGGAGAGGTTTAAGTGCCCAAACGGTCCAAATAGCTCATCCTGCCACATCAATATTTCTGCTCAACTTCTTCCTAAAACACAAAGTACCTTGCACCGGCTCTATGCACACTCGCCAGACTCTATATACATACATACACACATACACACACACACACACACACACACGAGCCTTGGAGACTACTGACTACTGCCCTGCACATTGACTCAGTACTGGTACTCCTTGTATATAGCCTCGTTATTACCTCAGCTACCTCGTACCCCTCCACATTGACTCAGTACTGGTACTCCTTGTATATAGCCTCGTTATTACCTCAACTACCTCGTACCCCTCCACATTGACTCAGTACTGGTACTCCTTGTATATAGCCTCGTTATTACCTCAGCTACCTCGTACCCCTCCACATTGACTCAGTACTGGTACTCCTTGTATATAGCCTCGTTATTACCTCAACTACCTCGTACCCCTCCACATTGACTCAGTACTGGTACTCATTGTATATAGTCTCGTTATGACCTCAACTACCTCATACCCCTCCACATTGACTCAGTACTGGTACTCCTTGTATATAGCCTCGTTATTACCTCAGCTAACTCGTACCCCTGCACATTAACTCAGTACTGGTACCCCTGCACATTAACTCAGTACTGGTACTGGCTCATTGTATATAGTCTCATTATTACCTCAACTACCTCATACCCCTCCACATTGACTCAGTACTGGTACCACTCCACATTGACTCAGTACTGGTACCCCTCCACATTGACTCAGTACTGGTACCCCTCCACATTGACTCAGTACTGGTACCCCTCCACATTGACTCAGTACTGGTACTCCTCCACATTGACTCAGTACTGGTACCCCTCCACATTGACTCAGTACTGGTACCCCTCCACATTGACTCAGTACTGGTACCCCTCCACATTGACTCAGTACTGGTACTCCTCCACATTGACTCAGTACTGGTACCCCTCCACATTGACTCAGTACTGGTACCCCTCCACATTGACTCAGTACTGGTACCCCTCCACATTGACTCAGTACTGGTACCCCTCCACATTGACTCAGTACTGGTACCCCTCCACATTGACTCAGTACTGGTACCCCTCCACATTGACTCAGTACTGGTACCCCTCCACATTGACTCAGTACTGGTACCCCTCCACATTGACTCAGTACTGGTACTCCTCCACATTGACTCAGTACTGGTACTCCTCCACATTGACTCAGTACTGGTACTCCTCCACATTGACTCAGTACTGGTACCCCTCCACATTGACTCAGTACTGGTACCCCTCCACATTGACTCAGTACTGGTACCCCTCCACATTGACTCAGTACTGGTACCCCTCCACATTGACTCAGTACTGGTACCCCTCCACATTGACTCAGTACTGGTACTCCTCCACATTGACTCAGTACTGGTACTCCTCCACATTGACTCAGTACTGGTACTCCTCCACATTGACTCAGTACTGGTACTCATTGAATATAGTCTCATTATTACCTCATACCCCTCCACATTGACTCAGTACTGGTACTCCTCCACATTGACTCAGTACTGGTACCCCTCCACATTGACTCAGTACTGGTACTCCTCCACATTGACTCAGTACTGGTACTCCTCCACATTGACTCAGTACTGGTACTCCTCCACATTGACTCAGTACTGGTACTCCTCCACATTGACTCAGTACTGGTACCCCTCCACATTGACTCAGTACTGGTACTCCTCCACATTGACTCAGTACTGGTACTCCTCCACATTGACTCAGTACTGGTACTCCTCCACATTGACTCAGTACTGGTACTCCTCCACATTGACTCAGTACTGGTACCCCTCCACATTGACTCAGTACTGGTACCCCTCCACATTGACTCAGTACTGGTACCCCTCCACATTGACTCAGTACTGGTACTCCTCCACATTGACTCAGTACTGGTACTCCTCCACATTGACTCAGTACTGGTACTCATTGAATATAGTCTCATTATTACCTCATACCCCTCCACATTGACTCAGTACTGGTACTCCTCCACATTGACTCAGTACTGGTACTCCTCCACATTGACTCAGTACTGGTACCCCTCCACATTGACTCAGTACTGGTACTCCTCCACATTGACTCAGTACTGGTACTCCTCCACATTGACTCAGTACTGGTACTCCTCCACATTGACTCAGTACTGGTACTCCTCCACTGACTCAGTACTGGTACCCCTCCACATTGACTCAGTACTGGTACCCCTCCACATTGACTCAGTACTGGTACCCCTCCACATTGACTCAGTACTGGTACTCCTCCACATTGACTCAGTACTGGTACTCCTCCACATTGACTCAGTACTGGTACTCATTGAATATAGTCTCATTATTACCTCATACCCCTCCACATTGACTCAGTACTGGTACTCCTCCACATTGACTCAGTACTGGTACCCCTCCACATTGACTCAGTACTGGTACCCCTCCACATTGACTCAGTACTGGTACTCCTCCACATTGACTCAGTACTGGTACTCCTCCACATTGACTCAGTACTGGTACTCATTGAATATAGCCTCGTTATTGTTTTGATTCTGCTTCCTTTATTTGTCGTCCTTTTTAACTCTGCACGGTTGAGAATGGTCTCATAAGGAAGCATTTCACTGTAAAAAGTCTACACCTGTTGTATTCGGCGCATTTGACCAATACAACTTAATTTGATTTGATTGTGGGGGAAAATAGTCAAAAAGTATCCCCTGAGGGTGAGGGACTTGTAAATCAATCAAGGCAAGGTCAATATGTTTCCCGTCCTCCCTCTCACTACAGCTCGACACCACTACAGCTGTCTAGGCCACTCTGCCCGTTCAATCAGCTTCACACGAGCACCAGCAAACCCTGGGATACCCGATGTTACCCAATGACAACAAAGCATCCAAGACGAAGGAGTAATAAAGTCCCTGAAACAGAGGAGATTCAGCCTGTGGCTACAGCGCCATCATTGTAAACTGATGGGGGGTAAAAGACATCCCCAGATGAAGAGTAGATTTTGACAAATATTCTCCGCCCAGGGGGGCCTGCTTTTTAATGAGGCGAAACTTTAAGTACTGAATAATAAATAATAAAAATGGATAGTTCATTTAGCTTTTCAGTGTACCTCGTGAAGAAGCCCATTACAAGTCATTACTCTTAATGTCCGTGATGTGAACAGTAACTATGAAGGAAGATGGTAACATCACGCGGGGGGGGGGGGGGGACTTGAAAAGTAAATCAACAAGACAAAAAAAAAAAACAGGAGAGATGTGTTCCAAACACAAGTACAGCCTCTATACAACAGATAGGTTTCTATAGAAACATAACCCATTTGAGTGCCCTGTTACTTCCTCAACATGAAGGCATAGACCTATAGGGTACATACGTCCATGAGGCATTTTAAATGGGTATACAAAGCCTCACTTCTCTCTCCATTTGAGCTCAGAGGCTGAAATGAAACGTGTGGATGTGTCTAATTCCCTTCGCAGCCTTGGTGAAGTCAATAACACATCCTTATTTTATTGCTGTCACTCTTTTGCCTGAACCCGGTCCAATGCAGAGGACTGAAGGTTGGCGGCACTTGCAGAAAAGATCACGTGTTACCATGACGACGCCGATTGGCACATCAGACACAGGGGCGATTCCACGTTAGCAGGAGTGGAAAATATTTTTGTTGTGTTCTGGCAATTCTCACATAGGAACTTCACTGGGAGGAAGGATGTTTGACATGTGCTTTTACATGTTTTATTTAAAAAGAAAAGCATGATGAAAGTGGCCATTGTATAGACCTATACATGCTTCCTGTAAGACCTTACGATCTATGAACCGCACGGGTTGGTGGCATTATACTTCATATAGTGTGCTCTAACATATGTCCCGGTTCTAAAATAAAAATGTCCACATTAATTTATTCAAATTTTTTTTTTTTATAATCTCAAAAGTGTCCTTTTTGATTTTGCAGAAACATTTATATTATTTTCTGTTGAATAAATGAATGTGAAAATGTACATAAGAATCTAGATGTAATCCATATGATAAAGCAGACTATAAGGAGTATAGCATGTCTGGTTCACGGAGCATAAAGTCTTACAGGAGGATTGTAAAGGTTTAAAAAGGGTCTACAACGGACACATTCATCAGGATTCTCTCAAACGTGGCACAAATGTAAAAAAATATATTTAAAAAACACGTCAGACATCCTTCCTCCCAAATGAAGTTTCTATGTGAGAATTGCTACAACAATCCGAGATAGCAAAAATATGTTCTGCTCCCGCTGGCGTGGAATCACCCACATACAGTGCTTTGTTGTAGGAGACAGAAATATGTAGAGTTACTTGTCATCTTTACCAGTCTGTTTAGCAATGAGCACACTGTGGCCCTGGGTGAAAAGATCTGTTGTAATAGATTTTTAATAGCTTCCCCCCCCCTTCAACAAAAAAAAAAACACTCAATAGCGGAGTGAAAAAGAAGGTTATAATTGCTGCCTCAACGGTATACCGGGGTCAGTAATTATATTTACTTTATTCCATTTTTAAAAATTCTTCAACAGGAGATAATTTATTTTCCAAATGCAGTGTTATTTTCAATCTTTGGCCATAGCAACACTCATTCAACACAAAGGCTGTCGTCTCAATCAAAAAGACCCACATCAGAAAATACATTTTTTTTTGGGGGGGGGTTTCATTTGCATTTTTATTTGTCAATGTAACTTTAATTAGCCTATATCCTGTCACTGTTAATTTGTATTTTTTTTTAAAGGATGTGAAAGGAAACGTATTTACAAGTTGGGACCTCTGTAAATACCAGAAGAACTCAGCTCACCTCTGCAACGTCCACAAGGTTCATCCCTAAAATGTAAACGGTTCCACCAACTGTTGTTATAAATGTTGATGTGCAATAAACAATTACTGTGTTACTCATGAACGCTACTTGCGAACCTGACTTGCGAACCTGACTTGCGAACCTGACTTGCGTACGTGACTTGTGAACGTGACTTGTGTACTGGACCAAAAACGAAAATGCAGGAGAAAACACTTCAATGATTTGTCCTTCTTGATTATAACACTTGGCACAAGGAAAACCCACACCGAGACTAAACATCCCCTTAGTCAGGTAAACTGTTGCTATGGCAGAGTAGTCAGGTAAACTGTTGTTATGGCAGAGTAGTCGAGTAGTCAGGTAAACTGTTGTTATGGCAGAGTAGTCAGGTAAACTGTTGCTATGGCAGAGTAGTCAGGTAAACTGTTGCTATGGCAGAGTAGTCAGGTAAACTGTTGCTATGGCAGAGTAGTCAGGTAAACTGTTGCTATGGCAGAGTAGTCAGGTAAACTGTTGCTATGGCAGAGTAGTCAGGTAAACTGTTGCTATGGCAGAGTAGTCAGGTAAACTGTTGCTATGGCAGAGTAGTCAGGTAAACTGGGGGTATGGGAGTCTAGTCAGGTAAACTGGGGGTATGGGAGTCTAGTCAGGTAAACTGGGGGTATGGGAGTCTAGTCAGGTAAACTGGGGGTATGGGAGTCTAGTCAGGTAAACTGGGGGTATGGGAGTCTAGTCAGATAAACTGGGAGTATGGGAGTCTAGTCAGGTAAACTGGGGGTATGGGAGTCTAGTCAGGTAAACTGGGGGTATGGGAGTCTAGTCAGATAAACTGGGGGTATGGGAGTCTAGTCAGGTAAACTGGGGGTATGGGAGTCTAGTCAGGTAAACTGGGAGTATGGGAGTCTAGTCAGGTAAACTGGGGGTATGGGAGTCTAGTCAGGTAAACTGGGGGTATGGGAGTCTAGTCAGGTAAACTGGGGGTATGGGAGTCTAGTCAGGTAAACTGGGGGTATGGGAGTCTAGTCAGGTAAACTGGGGGTATGGGAGTCTAGTCAGGTAAACTGGGGGTATGGGAATCTAGTCAGGTAAACTGGGGGTATAGGAGTGCAGTCAGGTAAACTGTTGTCATGGAAGTCGAGTCATGTAAACTGTTGTCATGGAAGTCTAGTCATGTAAACTGTTGTCATGGGAGTCTAGTCAGGTAAACTGTTGTCATGGGAGTCTAGTCAGGTAAACTGTTGTCATGGGAGTCTAGTCAGGTAAACTGGGGATATGGGAGTCCAACAAAGTGTCATGTTGAAGAGAACAATACTCACATATGACAACATGGCTTTGAGTTCTTCATCACTCCTCACAGTGATTCTATCGCCCACCTCATCCTCATCTGAAACACAGATTAACAGCTATAGTTACTGGACTGTGTTATCATTAACAGCTATAGTTACGGGGCTGTGTCATTAACAGCTATAGTTACTGGGCTGTGTTATCATTAACAGCTGTAGTTACTGGGCTGTCATTAACAGCTGTAGTTACGGGGCTGTGTTATCATTAACAGCTGTAGTTACTGGGATGTGTCATCATTAACAGCTATAGTTACTGGGCTGTGTCATTAACAGCTGTAGTTACGGGGCTGTGTCATTAACAGCTGTAGTTACTGGGCTGTGTCATCATTAACAGCTGTAGTTACTGGGCTGTGTCATTAACAGCTGTAGTTACGGGGCTGTGTCATTAACAGCTGTAGTTACTGGGCTGTGTCATCATTAACAGCTGTAGTTACGGGGCTGTGTTATCATTAACAGCTGTAGTTACGGGGCTGTGTTATCATTAACAGCTGTAGTTACTGGGCTGTGTCATTAACAGCTGTAGTTACGGGGCTGTGTTATAATTAACAGCTGTAGCTACTGGGCTGTGTCATTAACAGCTGTAGTTACTGGGCTGTGTTATCATTAACAGCTATAGTTACTGGGCTATGTCATCATTAACAGCTGTAGTTACTGGGCTGTGTCATTAACAGCTGTAGTTACGGGGCTGTGTTATCATTAACAGCTGTAGTTACTGAGCTGTGTCATCATTAACAGCTGTAGTTACGGGGCTGTGTTATCATTAACAGCTATAGTTACTGGGCTATGTCATCATTAACAGCTGTAGTTACTGGGCTGTGTCATTAACAGCTATAGTTACTGGGCTATGTCATCATTAACAGCTGTAGTTACGGGGCTGTGGTATCATTAACAGCTATAGTTACTGGGCTGTGTCATCATTAACAGCTGTAGTTACTGGGCTGTGTCATCATTAACAGCTGTAGTTACTGGGCTGTGTCATTAACAGCTGTAGTTACTGGGATGTGTCATTAACAGCTGTAGTTACTGGGATGTGTCATCATTAACAGCTATAGTTACTGGGCTATGTCATCATTAACAGCTGTAGTTACTGGGCTATGTCATCATTAACAGCTGTAGTTACTGGGCTGTGTCATTAACAGCTGTAGTTACGGGGCTGTGTTATCATTAACAGCTGTAGTTACTGGGCTGTGTCATCATTAACAGCTGTAGTTACTGGGCTGTGTAATTAACAGCTGTAGTTACGGGGCTGTGTTATCATTAACAGCTGTAGTTACGGGGCTGTGTTATCATTAACAGCTGTAGTTACGGGGCTGTGTTATCATTAACAGCTGTAGTTACTGGGCTGTGTCATCATTAACAGCTGTAGTTACTGGGCTGTGTCATTAACAGCTGTAGTTACTGGGCTGTGTCATTAACAGCTGTAGTTACGGGGCTGTGTTATAATTAACAGCTGTAGTTACTGGGCTGTGTCATTAACAGCTGTAGTTACTGGGCTGTGTTATCATTAACAGCTATAGTTACTGGGCTATGTCATCATTAACAGCTGTAGTTACTGGGCTGTGTTATCATTAACAGCTGTAGTTACTGGGCTGTGTCATCATTAACAGCTGTAGTTACGGGGCTGTGTTATCATTAACAGCTATAGTTACTGGGCTGTGTCATCATTAACAGCTGTAGTTACTGGGCTGTGTCATTAACAGCTATAGTTACTGGGCTATGTCATCATTAACAGCTGTAGTTACTGGGCTGTGTCATTAACAGCTGTAGTTACTGGGATGTGTCATCATTAACAGCTGTAGTTACTGGGATGTGTCATCATTAACAGCTATAGTTACTGGGCTATGTCATCATTAACAGCTGTAGTTACTGGGCTATGTCATTAACAGCTGTAGTTACTGGGATGTGTCATTAACAGCTGTAGTTACTGGGATGTGTCATCATTAACAGCTGTAGTTACTGGGATGTGTCATCATTAACAGCTGTAGTTACTGGGGCTGTGTTATCATTAACAGCTGTAGTTACTGGGATGTGTCATCATTAACAGCTGTAGTTACTGGGCTGTGTCATCATTAACAGCTATAGTTACTGGGCTGTGTCATTAACAGCTGTAGTTACTGGGCTGTGTCATTAACAGCTGTAGTTACTGGGCTGTGTCATTAACAGCTATAGTTACTGGGCTGTGTCATTAACAGCTGTAGTTACTGGGCTGTGTCATTAACAGCTGTAGTTACGGGGCTGCGTCATTAACAGCTGTAGTTACTGGGCTGTGTCATTAACAGCTGTAGTTACTGGGCTGTGTCATCATTAACAGCTGTAGTTACTGGGCTGTGTCATCATTAACAGCTGTAGTTACTGGGCTGTGTCATCATTAACAGCTGTAGTTACTGGGCTATGTCATCTTTAACAGCTATAGTTACGGGGCTGTGTTATCATTAACAGCTATAGTTAGTGGGCTGTGTCATCATTAACAGCTGTAGTTACTGGGCTGTGTAATTAACAGCTGTAGTTACGGGGCTGTGTTATCATTAACAGCTGTAGTTACGGGGCTGTGTTATCATTAACAGCTGTAGTTACGGGGCTGTGTTATCATTAACAGCTGTAGTTACTGGGCTGTGTCATCATTAACAGCTGTAGTTACTGGGCTGTGTCATCATTAACAGCTGTAGTTACTGGGCTATGTCATCTTTAACAGCTATAGTTACGGGGCTGTGTTATCATTAACAGCTATAGTTACTGGGCTGTGTCATTAACAGCTGTAGTTACTGGGCTGTGTCATCATTAACAGCTGTAGTTACTGGGCTGTGTCATCATTAACAGCTGTAGTTACTGGGCTATGTCATCTTTAACAGCTATAGTTAGTGGGCTGTGTTATCATTAACAGCTATAGTTACTGGGCTGTGTCATTAACAGCTGTAGTTACTGGGCTGTGTTATCAACAGCTGGGGAAAATGCTACTGACCCAAGATCAGTGTCTCGAGGCAACTTGCACCCAGGAACATAGCCTACATGATCCTTTTGGTGTGCAAAAACTGAAGACAATCAATCTTATTGGGTATTAAGGACAATACAGCCAAACAGGCAAGTTAAGTAGCAACTGAGTACTAGTAGTAGACTGAGCCTTTAATTTGTAACTAAACATAGTTGGGTAGAAGTCTGCCAAACGGACTTAAATATTTGGTTGGCGTAATGAAAAACTGTCTCCACAACAGGAAACCAGGCTGATGAAATCTCAGAATGTCAATCTTTTCATGAGGTAACTTACATTCAAACGCAGTGATTGTGGTTTCGGGCATGACATCCCTTATAGCGACCTGCAAAATAGATTTAGAAAGATATGAACGGTAAAGCAAAACAGTTGCTAACTAGCTAGGTCCTTAGCCTAGATAACTGTAAACTTTGCAACTGTAGCTAGTGCTCACCATCAAGTCATTGAAGCTCAAAAGTGATGGGCAGTCCACGGATGAGTCCATATCCCCGACGGGAGTCTTTATACGGATCTCTATTCCCTCGGTGTCCATAGCGCAAAAGTTATTTAAAACAAGTAGAAGCATAACAGACGAATAAGCAGAAACATAATCAGTGTTGGCTGGCTAACTTCCTAACAGCACATCCTATTCCTATCCAAGCTACATTAGCTGTCAAGTTAGCCGTCAGCTAACAGATACTACATTTCAACTAACGTTACTTGCATGACTAAGAGCAGGCCATTGCAGGTCTTGTCGACGAGAGAGTGCGTTTTAACGTTTCCAACACAGTTTGACTCACGGACATACAAAGAGCGTTTTAAATAGTTGGAAATGACATAGCTAGCAAAGTTAGCCACTATGCAAACAAAACCAGGAAGTTCACCGGAAGTTTTCGTATTTCCAACCGGATATAGATTTAGGAGCCAGTCTTTACTCTGGCTGGAATACTCTATCACAGTCTTTGACTCTATGGTTGTAGTTGGAGCCATACATTTCTATGGCGCTGTAGACTACAATCGTTCAGATAATTATTGTCCCACATGATGAAATCGGGGAGGGGACTGTGAATCTGTCTCCATTTATTCGTTCATATGTTAGTGAAAGGTTTTACAAAATTATTTACACAATTACACTGATTGGCCAGATGGTGGCGCTATAACAAGAGATTGAAAATTAAAACTTTGAAATGTCTCACCCCTTTAAACCTAAAGTCATGAAATTCGGTACTTAGTTCCCTCTCTTCACAAGGAACACATTTGTCTCAGGGACCCATAAGGTCCGCCATTATAGATTTCCGCCATTTAGAATTTTGTGAAAAACACTTAAAACGCTACTCTCCTGGCAACGAATGACCAATCTGCACAAAACTGGATATGTGGCATCTATGGATAAAAGTCTCTTAACCCAATATTTTTCAGACAAGTACCTACAAAAATATGGCCGTTATTGACCAATAAACATTCACATGGGTGTGGTCTGGCACATAAATGCATATAAATCAGTCGAGGGACATAGCCGCGGGAGATAAGGGTGCTGAAATATCAGAATGTAAAGAAAATATGAATGAAAAAATATGATATTTGTGCACTGGGCCATTACTAGTATTAACAGACCTATATAGACGTCTGTAGAGTGGGCAAAAAAAACAACATTTTTAAGCATCTCCACTTTAGAGGTAAAATTAAGAACATTATCTTGCATGATTTATTAGTTGGAATTGTAAGAGTTGTAGACTTGCCTCTTTCTCTGCAATTGTCATTCTAATGGAATCCAGAAAGAACATAACCTTGTCCTCAAACATTTACATCAAAATGTATTTTTTATTTATTATGGATCTCTGTACTCTTCCTGGTGTCCAGCAAAATAAAGGCGTGTGGCCCAGCGGTCTAAGGCTTGAGGTGTCACTACAGACCCGGGTTTGATCCCAGACTGTGTCGCAGCTGGGGACGACCCGGGAGATCCATGAGGCGGCGCACAATTGGACCAGCGTTTGTCCGGCTGGGATGTCCTTGTCCCATCGCTCTGTAGCGACTCCTTGTGGCGGGCCGGGCACATGCATGCTGACTTCGTCACCAGTTGTACAGTCGTGGCCAAAAGTTTTGAGAATGACACAAATATTAATTTTCACAAAGTTTGCTGCTTCAGTGTCTTTAGATATTTTTGTCAGATGTTACTATACTGAAGTATAATTACAAGCATTTCATAAATGTCAAAGGCTTTTATTGACAATTACATGAAGTTGATGCAGTGTCAATACTTGCAGTGTTGACCCTTCTTTTTGAAGACCTATGCAATCCGCCCTGGCATGCTGTCAATTAACTTCTGGGCCACATCCTGACTGATGGCAGCCCATTCCTGCATAATCAATGCTTGGAGTTTGTTTGAATTTGTGGGGGTTTTATTTGTCCACCCGCCTCTTGAGGATTGACCACAAGCTCTCAATGGGATTAAGGTCTGGGGAATTTCCTGGCCATGGACCCAAAATATCGATGTTTTGTTCCCCAAGCCACTCCATCATGCTGGAAAAGGCATTGTTCGTCACCAACTGTTCATGCATGGTTGGGAGAAGTTGCTCTCGGAGGATGTGTTGGTACCATTCTTTATTCATGGTTGTGTTCTTAGGCAAAATTGTAAGTGAGCCCACTCCCTTGGCTGAGAAGCAACCCCACACATGAATGGTCTCAGGATGCTTTACTGTTGGCATGACACAGGACTGAGGGTAGCTCTCACCTTGTCTTCTCCGAACAAGCTTTTTTCCCGGATGCCCCAAACAATCGGAAAGGGGATTCATCAGAGAAAATTACTTTACCCCAGTCCTCAGCAGTCCAATCCCTGTACCTTTTGCAGAATATCAGTCTGTCCCTGATGTTTTTCCTGGAGAGAAGTGTCTTCTTTGCTGCCCTTCTTCGCCTCACTGTGCATGTAGATGCACTCACACCTGCCTGCTGCCATTCCTGAGAAAGCTCTGTACTGGTGGTGCCCTGATCCCACAGCTGAATCAACTTTGGGAGATGTTCCTGGCGCTTGCTGGACTTTCTTGGGAGCCCTGAAGCCTTCTTCACAACAATTGAACTGCTCTCCTTAAAGTTCTTAATGATCCGATAAATGGTTGATTTAGGTGCAATCTTAGTGACAGCAATATCCTTAACTGTGAAGCCCTTTTTGTGCAAAGCAATGATGACGGCACGTGTTTCCTTGCAGGTAACCATGATTGACAGAGGAAGAACAATGATTCCAAGCACCACCCTCTTTTTGAAGCTTCCAGTCTGTTATTCGAACTCAATCAGCATGACAGAGTGATCTCCAGCCTTGTCCTCGTCAACACTCACACCTGTGTTAACGAGAGAATCACTGACATGATGTCAGCTGGTCCTTTTGTGGCAGGGCTGAAATGCAGTGGAAATGTTTTTGGGGGATTCAGTTCATTTGCATGGCAAAGAGGTACTTTGCAATTAATCTGGTCACTCTTCATAACATTCTGGAGTATATGCAAATTGCCGTCATACAAACTGAGGCAGCAGACTTTGTGAAAATGAATATTTGTGTCATTCTCAAAACTTTTGGCCACGACTGTACTGTGCTTCCTCTGACACACTGTGTGTCAAGAAGCAGTGCGGCTAGGCAGGGTCATGTTTCGGAGGACGCATGGCTCTTGACCTTTGTTAATCCCGAGTCCGTACGGGAGTTGCAGCAATGGGACAAGACTGTAACTACCAATTTGGATATCACAAAAAAAGGGGTAAAAAAACAACAACATTGATGCAGATGTACAATTTTAAAGGTGCAAAGTTATGGACAAAGACACAAAACCTCCCCATCAAATTAAATATTTTTCTATATCAAATAACATGTAAAACAAACCACTTTTTGTGCAGTATTAATTTACCATCCTTACAAACCACTTAATGTACAGTACTGCATTGTACATAGGCTGGTCATCTAGGTTTGTACCTGTAGACTTTCCTTTACCATGAAGGAAAACAATGACCAATACAGTAATTGAGTACATTGAGACATCAAGTGGTTTGTGATGATGAGATGTGATGATGTGGCTCAGCTGGTAGAGCATGGGGCTTGAGATGCTAGGGTGTGGGTTTCATTCCCGCAGATGGAGGACCAGTATGAAAATGTAAGCACTGAAAAGGAATTAGTAGACCATTTCAGTTTTCATATATATATATATATATATATATATATATTTTTTTTTTTTTAAACTAGGCAAGTCAGTTAAGAACAAATTCTTATTTTCAATGACGGCCTATGAACAGTGGGTTAACTGCCTGTTCAGGGGCAGAACGACAGATTTGTACCTTGTCAGCTCGGGGGATTTGAACTTGCAACCTTCCGGTTACTAGTCAAACGCTCTAACCACTAAGTGCATTTGCAAAGTATTTCAAGAAACTGGAAAACATATATCAAGCAAGTATTTGTATATATCACATATATAAATCCGGTAGAGTAGGTAATAAAGACGTTTCAACTGATGAAATCTATCAGTAAATGCTAACTAAGGCAACAATGTGTACGCAAAGCAGGTATTGAAAAAGTTTTGTTCGAACTCTCCATTAGTAGGCTATTTGTGATGTGCAATTCTGTCATCATGTGCTGTTTGCATCAGGGGTATAGCCCCCACCCCCCAGGTGGAAAACTAATGAAATAAAAACATAAGAAAACCCAGGGTGCCTTTCCTTCGCTGGGCGGGTCATTTGGGAAATTCTTTGCAAAATTAGAGTATACCCACTTCTCCAGGCACCACTGCATAGGGCCGATGGAAAGACAGCAGTCACACACAGCGTGGTGTTAAAGCTCCACTACACCACTGCATAGGGCCGATGGAAAGACAGCAGTCACACACAGCATGGTGTTAAAGCACCACTACACCACTGCATAGGGCCGATGGAAAGACAGCAGTCACACACAGCGTGGTGTTAAAGCACCACTACACCACTGCATAGGGCCGATGGAAAGACAGCAGTCACACACAGCGTGGTGTTAAAGCACCTCTACACCACTGCATAGGGCCGATGGAAAGACAGCAGTCACACACAGCGTGGTGTTAAAGCTCCACTACACCACTGCATAGGGCCGATGGAAAGACAGCAGTCACACACAGCATGGTGTTAAAGCTCCACTACACCACTGCATAGGGCCGATGGAAAGACAGCAGTCACACACAGCATGGTGTTAAAGCACCACTACACCACTGCATAGGGCCGATGGAAAGACAGCAGTCACACAGCATGGTGTTAAAGCACCACTACACCACTGCATGGATGGAAAGACAGCAGTCACACACAGCATGGTGTTAAAGCACCACTACACCACTGCATAGGGCCAGATGGAAAGACAGCAGTCACACACAGCGTGGTGTTAAAGCGTGGTGTTAAAGCTCCACTACACCACTGCATAGGGCCGATGGAAAGACAGCAGTCACACACAGCGTGGTGTTAAAGCACCTCTACACCACTGCATAGGGCCGATGGAAAGACAGCAGTCACACACAGCGTGGTGTTAAAGCTCCACTACACCACTGCATAGGGCCGATGGAAAGACAGCAGTCACACACAGCGTGGTGTTAAAGCTCCACTACACCACTGCATAGGGCCGATGGAAAGACAGCAGTCACACACAGCGTGGTGTTAAAGCTCCACTACACCACTGCATAGGGCCGATGGAAAGACAGCAGTCACACACAGAGTGGTGTTAAAGCACCTCTACACCACTGCATAGGGCCGATGGAAAGACAGCAGTCACACACAGCGTGGTGTTAAAGCTCCACTACACCACTGCATAGGGCCGATGGAAAGACAGCAGTCACACACAGCGTGGTGTTAAAGCACCTCTACACCACTGCATAGGGCCGATGGAAAGACAGCAGTCACACACAGCGTGGTGTTAAAGCTCCACTACACCACTGCATAGGGCCGATGGAAAGACAGCAGTCACACACAGCGTGGTGTTAAAGCTCCACTACACCACGGCATAGGGCCGATGGAAAGACAGCAGTCACACACAGCGTGGTGTTAGAGGATAAGCAGTCCATTCACTCGGACATAATAAGCCAGTAGGTCCCAATCATAAGAATACAAAAACACAACCATTAGACGAAGCATTTCCCAATCAAAACTATTACTTCCCTTTGCAAAAAACATTTCACATTTATCACACAAAGTAACGGGTGACCTAAAGTTAAATTCAGCCATGTTTAACACACCACTTATTTTCCAAGAGATGGCTAACAACGGCAGCAGGGTAGCCTAGTGGTTAGAGCGTTGGACTAGTAACCGAAAGGTTGCAAGTTCAAATCCCTGATCTGACAAGGTACAAATCTGTCGTTCTGCCCCTGAACAGGCAGTTAACCCACTGTTCCTAGGCCGTCATTGAAAATAAGAATTTGTTCTTAACTGACTTGCCTGGTTAAATAAAGGTCATATTAAAAAAAAAAATTAAAACAACAGGAAGCAGATGCCAATAAAAACACAGTTCCTCTCACTAGATGATGATCATTTGAAACAACCCTTTCCTGAAGTCAATGACAAAAAGTGGCCTCATGGGTGGAATGTTATTTATATTTTTCATAATTAATAAAAATAATAATAATAATAAACTGACAAATGCAGTTTTCTGTAAGGCATATAAAGTGTAATATTGTGTAAAACTCCAAATGTAATACATTTCAACTCTATATCTGACATGGTACAAGTGTCTTCTTTTTTTTAAAGCCCATAACTATGTGTGTGAGGTGTTTCAAAGTAGATTTGTTTAAGACCACCAAGAAACACTCTGTTACCCTGATTTAGCCCACTGCAGTAAAAGGTTAACTTCTTGTAGAAAGTTATTCTTGAAAAGGGACAAGCTACGAAATTAGCAACATCCTCTTCAATAACACCTGCTGCAGCCACTGCAAACTTGCCTACAACAAAAGATAGCTAGCTAAACCATGTAAAAACTACTGCTCACTATTGTGCAGTGACCTATTTGTCTTTGAGAAGGCATGTTTCCATTATTTTTTGGTAAAAATGGGCCCACTCATTACAAGTCGAAATGTGATTGGTTGATTCCACTGCCACTCCAAAATGTTGCCTTAATACAGTTGAATGGCAGATGCCTTCTATCTAGCTTCTGATGGCCTAGTTAGCGAGATTTATCTCCCAGAGACCACCAGAGAAAAATCCTGATTGGATATTTTTTTCTCTTCAGTGTTAATCTTTTCCTTTCCAACAAAAACTGAAGAGATTAAATCAGAACATCATGGAAAATAAAAAATGTAATTACAATTATTATTATTATTATTTTATAAATCCTTAGCCCTTTTCTGAAGGCGTAGAAGGCCCTCATTGTTCCCCACTGTGTTTGGTTCATAATTTGTACAGGGGCTCTATTGCCCTCAGCTTGCATTTGTTACCATTCTGAATGTCTTAAGAATCCATATGTTCGTCTGAAATCTGAACACAGAAATACTGGACATCTTATTTGGTCTTGACTCGGTCTCTGCCCCCCTCAGGTCTTGGTCTTGACTCGGTCTCTGCCCCCTTCAGGTCTTGGTCTTGACTTGGTCTCTGCCCCCCTCAGGTCTTGGTCTTGACTTGGTCTCTGCCCCCTTCAGGTCTTGGTCTTGACTCGGTCTCTGCCCCCTCAGGTCTTGGTCTTGACTCGGTCTCTGCCCCCATCAGGTCTTGGTCTTGACTCGGTCTCGGCCCCCTCAGGTCTTGGTCTTGACTCGGTCTCTGCCCCCTCAGGTCTTGGTCTTGACTCGGTCTCGGCCCCCCTCAGGTCTTGGTCTTGACTCGCTCTCGGCCCCCCTTAGGTCTTGGTCTTGACTCGGTCTCTGCCCCCCTCAGGTCTCGGTCTTGACTCAGTCTCTGCCGCCTTCAGGTCTCGGTCTTGACTCGGTCTCTGCCCCCCTCAGGTCTTGGTCTTGACTCGGTCTCTGCCCCCAGGTCAGGTCTTGGTCTTGGCCCCCCTCAGGTCTTGACTCGGTCCGGCCCCCTCAGGTCTTGGTCTTGACTCGGTCTCTGCCCCCTCAGGGTCTTGGTCTTGACAGGTCTTGGTCTCAGCTCCCCTCAGGTCTTGGTCTTGACTCGGTCTCTGCCCCCTCAGGTCTTGGTCTTGACTCGGTCTCAGCCCCCTCAGGTCTTGGTCTTGACTCGGTCTCTGCCCCCTCAGGTCTTGGTCTTGACTCGGTCTCTGCCCCCCTCAGGTCTTGGTCTTGACTCGGTCTCTTGGCCCCCTCAGGTCTCGGTCTTGACTCGGTCTCTGCCCCCCTCAGGTCTTGGTCTTGACTCGGTCTCTGCCCCCTTCAGGTCTTGATCTTGACTCGGTCTCTGCCGCCCAGGTCTTGGTCTTGACACGGTCTCAGCCCCCTCAGGTCTTGGTCTTGACTCGGTCTCAGCTCCCCTCAGGTCTCGGTCTTGACTCGGTCTCTGCCCCCCTCAGGTCTTGGTCTTGACTCGGTCTCAGCTCCCCTCAGGTCTTGGTCTTGACTCGGTCTCTGCCCCCTTCAGGTCTTGATCCCCTTGGTCTCAGGTCTTGATCTTGACTCGGTCTCTGCCGCCCAGGTCTTGGTCTTGACTCGGTCTCTGCTCCCCTCAGGTCTTGGTCTTGACTCGGTCTCTGCCCCCCTCAGGTCTTGGTCTTGACTTGGTCTCTGCCCCCCTCAGGTCTTGGTCTTGACTCGGTCTCTGCCCCCTCAGGTCTTGGTCTTGACTCGGTCTCAGCCCCCCAGGTCTTGGTCTTGACTCGGTCTCAGGTCTTGGTCTTGACTCGGTCTCAGCCCCCTCAGGTCTCGGTCTTGACTCGGTCTCTGCCCCCTTCAGGTCTTGGTCTTGACTCGGTCTCTTGACTCGGTCTCAGCCCCCTCAGGTCTTGGTCTTGAGCTCCCCTCAGGTCTCGGTCTTGACTCGGTCTCAGCTCCCCTCAGGTCTCGGTCTTGACTCTGTCTCTGCCCCCCTCAGGTCTCGGTCTTGACTCGGTCTCAGCTCCCCTCAGGTCTTGGTCTTGACTTGGTCTCGGCCCCCCTCAGGTCTTGGTCTTGACTCTGTCTCTGCCCCCCTCAGGTCTTGGTCTTGACTCTGTCTCTGCCCCCCTCAGGTCTTGGTCTTGACTCGGTCTCAGCTCCCCTCAGGTCTTGGTCTTGACTCGGTCTCTGCCCCCCTCAGGTCTTGGTCTTGACTTGCTCTCGGCCCCCCTCAGGTCTCGGTCTTGACTCGGTCTCGGCCCCCCTCAGGTCTCGGTCTTGACTCGACACAACACTGGTTCAATTATTACTATTAGCCTACAGATACATTCCATATTCTTTGAATATGTCACAAGAGAAGACCAGAGAATTCTACAACCTTTGACGGAACTCCTTCCAGTGTCATTTAATTTCAATTTAATTACAAGCTTGATCTCTTGCCAATGTCAACCTTGAAATCTCACTAATTAATTTCATGACAACTTCTCCGTTGAAGAAACAGTGAAGAAACAGTGAATAAAGACGTCCTTCCTTGTAGCGATTGATCGTGGTGTTTTTTCTGCTTCTTCCCTTTGCACCAGATTAACACAGCATTAGTATTTAAAGATTTACACTTGGCAAGAGTCATCAGCAAAGTCATTGAATGTACTACAAACGACACTTAAAACATGCTTGATTCCCGACTTATCGGTGGGGAGCTGATTGTGTGCGCGTGTAAGTGTTCATGTGTGCTGATTCACTCTCTGTGACTGTCTCAATGATTGCAGTCCTCCTTACAAGACATTGATCCTTGGGCAAAGAGTGGCTGATTTTCCCCTTCATTTACAGCAGGGTGTGTTCTACACCTACGATACTCTAGACTGTTGACCTAGATTATGAGACTCAGCTGTTTAAGCTTCCTTCTGTCTCCTGCAGCTTAGACCTGCCTGGGTGAGCACCGCTGAAAACAAGGGCAATGCGATCTGTTCTCTGATGGCGTGGCACACAGGCTTGAGATTTCACTGGCTAACGTGGTGCTGTAAAACAGGGGGCCTAACTGCTACTAAGCTTCCATTACGGAACCTCTATAGTAGGACCACAATGAAAGGTCCAACAGTTTAGATGGAGAATGGCCCATCTTTTCACATTCTCTGTGACCCATCTAAATCAACATTGGGTAAAAAGCTTAGATGTGGATTACAGAACAGCACCGGGAATAAGGAGGATATATTCAGAGTCAAACACAAAGGTCTATGTCTGTATACGGTCACTACGGGCTATTAGTGGTACGATATGATGATCAGTGATTGATAGACAAAGACGAGTAATCGTAATGTGGAATCAGAATGCCAGATTGGTCACGCACACACATGCATACACATCACGCACATACGCACGTACACAAATACACAAATGCACACACAATCAAATCACCTCTTCACTTGGGTTGAAAAACTTTTGAATGAGGGCACCATCATTCAATCCTACATCTCTGACCCAATTCTACATCTCGGACCCAATCCTACATCTCTGACCCAATCCCACATCTCTGACCCAATCCCACATCTCTGACCCAATCCCACATCTCTGACCCAATCCCACATCTCTGACCCAATCCTACATCTCTGACCCAATCCCACATCTCTGACCCAATCCTACATCTCTGACCCAATCCCACATCTCTGACCCAATCCCAAACCCCGCCATCCCTTGCACTTCTCAACAGTACAGGTTACGGGGTCACTTCTCAACAGTAGAGGTTAAGGGGTCACTTCTCAACGGTAGAGGTTAAGGGGTCACTTCTCAACAGTAGAGGGTAAGGGGTCACTTCTCAACAGTAGAGGTTAAGGGGTCACTTCTCAACAGGAGAGGTTAAGGGGTCACTTCTCAACAGTAGAGGGTAAGGGGTCACTTCTCAACAGTAGAGGTTAAGGGGTCACTTCTCAACAGGAGAGGTTAAGGGGTCACTTCTCAACAGTAGAGGTTAAGGGGTCACTTCTCAACAGTAGAGGTTAAGGGGTCACTTCTCAACAGTAGAGGGTAAGGGGTCACTTCTCAACAGTAGAGGGTAAGGGGTCACTTCTCAACAGTAGAGGTTAAGGGGTCACTTCTCAACAGTAGAGGTTAAGGGGTCACTTCTCAACAGTAGAGGTTAAGGGGTCACTTCTCAACAGTAGAGGTTAAGGGGTCACTTCTCAACAGTAGAGGTTAAGGGGTCACTTCTCAACAGTAGAGGTTAAGGGGTCACTTCTCAACAGTAGAGGTTAAGGGGTCACTTCTCAACAGTAGAGGTTAAGGGGTCACTTCTCAACAGTAGAGGTTAAGGGGTCACTTCTCAACAGTAGAGGGTAAGGGGTCACTTCTCAACAGTAGAGGTTAAGGGGTCACTTCTCAACAGTAGAGGGTAACGGGTCACTTCTCAACAGTAGAGGTTAAGGGGTCACTTCTCAACAGTAGAGGTTAAGGGGTCCATTGATTTCCATGTTAACGTCTGAAATGATTACTTTGCCTAATTGTTGCGAGGGACAGGTGGAGACAAAGCAGGGCTATCAACCAGCCTGATTAATGCCCCCTACAGCACAGCTCTCTGGCGAGAAGAGGGGAATCTATATGGGCACTTTGTCAAACACACTCTGCCAGGACTGGACGATAGTGCCTTCTGCTGTGAGAAGGCCAAGATGACGCCAAGTCAGCAATCCACATTATCAGAAATCAAACTCTCTGATTTAGCTGGGAGGAGGAGGAGAAGAGACGGGGAAGAGAGGGGGAGAAAAAGGCTAGCAGCATTCACTGTCTGGTAATTAAAAACCATTTGATCAGCGCCACTCTCTCACCAGTCCCTCTTCCCTCTGTATCGACAAGCTGCTTAGCCGAGAGTGAGCTCAATTTGACTGTAAACATATGAGCTGCACTTATTTAACGCTCTACAAGAAGAGGGAGAAAACAAGTTAACCACACAGTGCAGACAACAGCAAGTTCTATTCTCCATCAGCCAATCACTAACGAGATTCACAAAGGGCGATTGAACACTCTTGTGCTCACACTGAAGTGTTGTCTGTGTTGAAAACAGTGACACATACACAAGACGTTTTAAATAATGAGTAAAGCCATATTCAATTAGCATGATATCCCAAGACCCTATTCTGTCTGCCTCTATGATGCGTTGAGAAACAAATGAGCCATTAATAGGGAACCTTCCTGTCTTTGTGGAAGATCCTTAACAACCAATACATGGAAATGTTACAAGATGTCAAGCACTAACCTCGGCCAAGGAGGGAGATTATGTTGAGTTTATTGTTGTATTCCATTGCAATTTTAACATTGGTTTGAAAACATGAACCAATTGCATGCATTTGTGCAGTGCAACAAGGTTTTTTGACTTGATTTCAGACCATGATCATACAGGGCCCTTAAACCCCCCCACTGAATAGCTGCACGCTGACCACACTATGTGTGGACAAGAACCAGCAGACTAATCAGGTTGACTAATTCATGACTGCCACGGGTTCTGCTTTGACTGGTCTGATCAAGAGAGTCTTGTCAGGTAAGAGCACCATCCTTCTAGAGCCTGATTCCACTGCAGGTCTCTAAATGAGTGAGAACAGTCCTGTTGAAAAGGAGACGTCTCCATTCAGCCTTGAAGCCCGCTCTTGTTTATTGATGCTGCCAAAGTCCCTGTTGTGATCGATACAATCCTTCTCCCCTGGACCTTAGACAAACAGCCCCAAATTGAGGTCAGGCTATTAGGAGGTTTACAGCACCTCAGCAGTTGCTGGGTTGTGGTGTCATTTCTTACTTTGTGTAAAGATGGGTTAGTTTGACGATATATGGCGTTGAAATACTGCTGATTTAGTGAGATGGGAAATTTCACTAGAGGGTAAAGAGCCTGTACTGTACAAAGTGGAAATGGACTCAGATGCTACCCTGGAGCCTAAGAAGCTGGCTTTCTCTCTTACCCTCTGTACTATATGCACTGGAGAGATTTCTCTTTTATGACTATTTAGTCTCCAGTTGTTTAGTAATAAGGAGGAAATATTGTTGCAGTCTTCAGCCACTCATATAGGGACCCTCTGAGAATTGATGGGGTGTGTCTTCCGACAGAGGTTACAGGTGAACCTTGACACTGGTTTAGTTAAAGCTACTGAGCTCTACAATAAATAACACATCTCACCATCTCACCAAACCCTTGTGGCAATATGATACACTGGAGACAATGATGGAAGATTTATTATACAGTAGGAACAGGTGCGTTGGTTACTTATATTCCAGTCACTCATTTCTGCTAAAATGATTTCCTTCATTTGGAAGGATGACAAAACAAATCATATTTCATTGCCATGTTGCGAGCATTGGTTAACTATTTAACTCATTATTTAGCAGTCCTATTGGTTAACTATTTAACTCATTATTGTCACGCCCTGGTCTTAGTATTTTGTGTTTTCTTTATCTATTTGGTCAGGCCAGGGTGTGACATGGGTTTTTGTATGTGGTGTGTTTTGTCTTGGGGTTTTTTCACATGTATTGGGATGGTAGCTTAGTGGGGTGTTCTAGGTTAGTCTATGGCTGTCTGAAGTGGTTCTCAATCAGAGGCAAGTGTTGATTGTTGTCTCTGATTGGGAACCATATTTAGGCAGCCATATTCTTTGAGTGTTTGGTGGGTGATTGTCCTTATGTCCTTTTCCTGTCCTTGTTCGGTGTTAGTTTACACCAGTATAGGCTGTTTTCGGTTTTCTTGTTACGTTTGTTGTTTTTTGTATTTTGATTCGTGTTTACTTTTGTTTATTAAACATGGATCGCAATCTACACGCCGCATTTTGGTCCGACTCTCCTTCGGACATAGAAAACCGTAACAGAATCACCCACCACAACAGGACCAAGCGGCGTGACAACAGGCAACAGTGGCGCAATGAGGAATGGACATGGGAGGATGTTTTGGATGGTACGGGTTGCTACACATGGGAGGAAATACTGGCTGGAAGAGATCGCCTCCCATGGGAACAGGTGGAGGCACTTAGGAGAGCAGAGGCAGCCGGAGAGAGGAGCCGGCAATATGAGGGAACATGGTTGGCAAGGAAGCCCGGGAGTCAGCCCCAAAAATGTGTTGGGGGGGGCTCACAGGGAGTATGGCAACGCTAGGTAGGAGACCTACGCCAACTTCCTGTGGTTACCGGGGGGCTAGAGAGACCGGGCAGGCACCGTGTTATGCTGTGGTGCGCACGGTGTCCCCAGTGCGGTTGCATAGCCCGGTGCGGTTTATTCCAGCTCCGCGTATCGGCCGGGCTAGAGTGAGCGTCGAGCCAAATGCCATGAAGCCGGCTCTACGCATCTGGTCCCCAGTGCGTCTCCTTGGGCCGGCTTATATGGCACCAGCCAAGCGCACGGTGTCCCGGGTACGCCTGCATAGCCCAGTGCGGGCTATTCCACCTCGCCGCACTGGCAGAGCGACCGGGAGTATTCAACCAGGTAAGGTTGGGCAGGCTCGGTTCTCAAGAGTTCCAGTACGCCTGCACGGTCCGGTCTACCCAGTACCACCTCCACGCACCAGCCCTCCGGTGGCAGCTCCCCGCACCAGGCTTCCTGTGCGTGTCCTCGGCCCAGTACCACCAGTGCCAGCACCACGCATCAGGCCTACAGTGCGCCTCGCCTCTACAGCGCTATCAGAGCCTTCCTCCTCTCCTGCGCTGCCGGAGTCTCCCGCCTGTTCAGCGCTGCCAGAGCCTTCCTCCTCTCCTGCGCTGCCGGAGTCTCCCGCCAGTTTAGCGCTGACAAAGCCTTCCTCCTCTACAGCGCTGCTGGAGTCTCCTCTCCTGCCTGTTCAGCGCAGCCAGAGCTGCCAGTCTGCATGGAGCAGCCAGAGCTGTCAGTCTGCATGGAGCAGCCAGAGCTGCCAGTCTGCATGGAGCAGCTAGAGCTGCCAGTCTGCATGGATCAGCCAGTCTGCAAGGAGCTGCCAGTCTGCAAGGAGCTGCCAGTCTGCAAGGAGCTGCCAGTCTGCATGGAGCTGCCAGAGCTGCCAGTCTGCATGGAGCTGCCAGAGCTGCCAGTCTGCATGGAGCTGCCAGAGCTGCCAGTCTGCATTGAGCTGCCAGAGCTGCCAGTCTGCATGGAGCAGCCAGAGCTGCCAGTCTGCATGGAGCAGCCAGAGCTGCCAGTCTGCATGGAGCAGCCAGAGCTGCCAGTCTGCATGGAGCAGCCAGAGATGCCAGTCAGCATGGAGCAGCCAGAGCCACCAGTATTTAGCAGTCCTATTGGTTAACTATTTAACTCATTATTTAGCAGTCGTATTGGTTAACTATTTAACTCATTATTTAGCAGTCCTATTGGTTAACTATTTAACTCATTATTTAGCAGTCCTATTGGTTAACTATTTAACTCATTATTTAGGGTAGAAGCTGTTCAGGGTCCTGTGGCTTACAGACTTGGCAATCCGGTACCGCTTGCCGTGCAGTAACAGAGGGAACAATCTATGACTTGGGTAGCTGGAGTCTTTTACCATTTTAGGGCCTTCCTCTGACACCGCCTGGTATAGAGGTCCTGGATGGCAGGGAGCTCGGCTTTAGAGAAGTACTGGGCCTTCCTCTGACACCGCCTGGTATAGAGGTCCTGGATGGCAGGGAGCTCGGCTTTAGAGAAGTACTGGGCCTTCCTCTGACACCGCCTGGTATAGAGGTCCTGGATGGCAGGGAGCTCGGCTTTAGAGAAGTACTGGGCCTTCCTCTGACACCGCCTGGTATAGAGGTCCTGGATGGCAGGGAGCTCGGCTTTAGAGAAGTACTGGGCCTTCCTCTGACACCGCCTGGTATAGAGGTCCTGGATGGCAGGGAGCTCGGCTTTAGAGAAGTACTGGGCCTTCCTCTGACACCGCCTGGTATAGAGGTCCTGGATGGCAGGGAGCTCGGCTTTAGAGAAGTACTGGGCCTTCCTCTGACACCGCCTGGTATAGAGGTCCTGGATGGCAGGGAGCTCGGCTTTAGAGAAGTACTGGGCCTTCCTCTGACACCGCCTGGTATAGAGGTCCTGGATGGCAGGGAGCTCGGCTTTAGAGAAGTACTGGGCCTTCCTCTGACACCGCCTGGTATAGAGGTCCTGGATGGCAGGGAGCTCGGCTTTAGAGAAGTACTGGGCCTTCCTCTGACACCGCCTGGTATAGAGGTCCTGGATGGCAGGGAGCTCGGCTTTAGAGAAGTACTGGGCCTTCCTCTGACACCGCCTGGTATAGAGGTCCTGGATGGCAGGGAGCTCGGCTTTAGAGAAGTACCGGGCCTTCCTCTGACACCGCCTGGTATGGAGGTCCTGGATGGCAGGGAGCTCGGCTTTAGAGAAGTACTGGGCCTTCCTCTGACACCGCCTGGTATAGAGGTCCTGGATGGCAGGGAGCTCGGCTTTAGAGAAGTACCGGGCCTTCCTCTGACACCGCCTGGTATGGAGGTCCTGGATGGCAGGGAGCTCGGCTTTAGTGAAGTACTGGGCCGTACACACTACCCTCTGTAGCGCCTTGCGGTCGGATGCCGAGCAGCCATACCAAGCCAGTAATGTCAAACGATCTTGTAGAGACAGATTACTTTGGACACAGGTTGTTGTGAGGTATACAAGAAGAAGATATCAATCATTAGTCCATTAAAGCTAGAATCCTTAATTGAAACAATAACAAAGCGTCCTCCCCACCCCGTTCGTTTTGTTGTTTTGTTAGTTTGTTTAGTGTTCTTCGTGTAAATAAAGGAGAATGTATTCTTATCACGCTGCGCCTTGGTCTCCTCGTTATGACGAACGTGACAACAGGTGTACCTTGTTGAAAGTTCATTTGTGGAATTTCTTTCCTTCTTAATGCGTTTGAGCCAATCAGTTGTGTTGTGACAAGGTAGGAGTGGTTTACAGAAGATAGCCCTATTTGGTAAAAGACCAAGTCCATATTATGGCAAGAACAGCTCAAATAAGCAAAGAGAAATGACAGTCCATTATTATTTTAAGACATGAAGATCAGTCAATGGATAACATTTCAAGAACTTTGAAAGTTTCTTCAATTGCAGTCGCAAAAACCATCAAGCACTATGATGAAACTATCTCTCATGAGGACTGCCACAGGAAAGGAAGACCCAGAGTTTCCTCTGCTGCAGAGGATAAGTTCACTAGAGTTACCAGCCTCAGATGCAGCCCAAATAAATGCTTCACAGAGTTTAAGTAACAGACACGTCTCAACATCAACTGTTCAGAGGAGACTGCATGAATCAGGTCTTCATGGTTGAATTACTGCAAGGAAACCACTACTAAAGAACACTAATAATAAGAAGAGACTTGCTTGGGCCAAGAAACACGAGCAGTGGACATTAGACAGGTGGAAATCTGTCCTTTGGTCTGATGAGTACAAATCTGCGATTTTTTATATTTTTATCTTTGTGAGATGCAGAATAGGTGAACGGATGATCTCCGCATGTGTGGCTCCCACCGTGAAGCATGGAGGAGGAGGTGTGATGGTGTAGGGGTGCTTTGCAGGTGACACTGTCTGTGATTTATTTAGAATTCAAGTCACACTTAACCAGCATGGCGACCACGGCATTCTGCAGCAACATGCCATCCCATCTGATTTGTGCTTAGTGGGACTATCATTTGTTTTTCAACAGGACAATGACCCAAAACACACCTCCAGGCTGTGTAAGGGCTATTTGACCAATAAGTAGAGTGATGGAGTGCTGCATCAGATGACCTGGCCTCCACAATCACCCAACCTCAACCCAATTGAGATGGTTTAGGATGAGTTGGACTGCAGAGTAAAGGAAATGTTCGAAGTGCTAACTGGTTGAATGCCACGTGTTTAACTACATCCGGTTAGCAAGTCAGAAAATTCAGAGTTCCGACTAGCACGTGAACGAGGTAGCCTACTATTAAAATGACTGTTTTTTATTGTTGTAATCAAGCTAATTTTAGCAGTCAGGTGCATGTAACCTTCCGCTATAAGCCCAGCGCTAACACGTTGCTCCATGGGAAGTTCCAAGTCTTCCTTGTGATCCACCGTAAATGTATCATTTGAACCATGTTTTGAGACTATACAGTGATAACATGTACATTATTTACAGACACTGGAGTAAAACAAGATGTTTGGTTCTGATGGGGTACGACAGTTTTGTTTTTTGTATTTAAACTTTATTTAACCAGGAAGGGCTCATTGAGATTTAAAATATAGTTTTCAAGAGCTCCCGGACATGATTGGCAGCACCAAGTCATTACAAAAATTACAGACAAACAACATGAAAAACTACAAGTAAAAACCATTGAATTCACAGGAGTATAACAAAATCAAAAACAGCAAATTAAAAACATTGACAGGTCAGGGAATCAGTCTCAAAATCATTCATCAGTGATTTAAAAACACCATTCGGGACAAGTTCTTCCAGTTTAAAAATATTTTGTAAGGTGTTCCAAGATGATGGCGCAGAGTACATAAAAGCCCTTTTACCAAATTCAGTTGGGACATTTGGAACAGTTAGCAGGATAAAGTCCAGCGAACGAAGAGAGAACCCACCACATTTCTGAACAATAAAAATGCACAAATAAAAAGGTAGTAAATTTGGATTTGTAAATAAAAGTATACCAGTGACTGAGCCTACGAGTGACTAGAGAAGGCCAGCCAACCCTGCTATACAAAGTGCAATGGTGTGTAAGGGTTTAGCAGTTTAAAATAAATCTCAAAGTGCCATGGTAAAGAGTGTCAATTGATCTCAAACACTGAGCGGAAGCATTCATGTATAAAATATCCCCATAGTCTAGTAAAGGCATAAATGTAGCTGATACGAGCCTCCTTCTGGCTTCAAAAGAAAAACAGGCCTTATTCCTCAAATAAAATACCAATTTCAGCTTCAATTTTTTGTAAGTTGTTGAATATGCAATTTAAAAGAGAGGCCGTCATCAATTAAACTTCCAAGATATTTATATGAGGTTACAACCTCAATCTCCTTGCCCTGACAGGTAGTAATAGGTGAAAGGTTCAGAGGTCTATTTCTTGCTTTTAAAAACACCATTAGTTTAGTTTTGTCAGTATTGAGGATAAGCTTCAATTGACACAAGATATGTTGAACAGTATAAAAAGCAGTTTGCATGTTCTGGAAAGCTTTTGTAAGAGACAAGGCACAACAGTAAATAACAGTATCATCAGCATAAAAATGAAGTTGCGCATTTTGGACATTTCTGTCTAAATCATTCATATAAATAGTGAATAAGAGAGCACCAAGTACAGAGCCTTGGGGCACACCATTAAAGACAGACAATTTAACAGACATAAGCCCATCAAATTGAGTGCACTGAGTTCTATCAGACAGATAGTTAGCAAACCATGCTCTGAAAGACCTACACTCAACAATCTCTGCCTTAGTATAGCATGATCAACTGTATCAAAAGCCTTAGAGAGATCAATAAAAAGTGAGACACAGTGCTGTTTTTTGTCAAGGGCTTCAGTGATATCATTGAAAACCTTTATGGCTGCTGTAACTGTGCTATGCTTCTTCCTGAAGCCCGATTGGTACATTGATAAAATAGAGTTAGTAAATAAAAACTCTTTTAGCTGTTCACTCACAAGGGTTTCAAGTATTTTCACCAGGGGTGACAGCTTTGAGATTGGCCTTTAATTATTTAAAAGAGTTGGATCTCCCCCTTTTAAAAGTGGTAGGACAAATGCTGATTTCCAGATTTTCGGAATGCCATTACATTCCAGGGTTAGATTGAACAGATATTTAAGTGGTTCAGCTATGAAATCAGCTGCCAGATTTAAAAAGCAGGGATCCAAAAGATCAGGACCTGCAGGCTTTCTCTGATCTAAGGATTTCAGGGCTTTATGTACCACCTGCACTGAGAATGGCAAAAAGCTAAAAGTTTGACCAGCTCTCACTGGTTCATCCACACAGGGTTGTACAGAGACAGAGGACACTGAATCAAACAGCCTACCAGATGATGCAAAGTGCTCATTGAAACAATTCAGCATTTCAGTTTTGTCATATACAGCAACAGAGTCCTTCAAAACACATGACGGTAATTCATTAACATTACTGTTACCAGACATAGACTTAATAGCCTTCCAAAACGTTCTAGGGTCATTCAGGTTATCAGTGGTAACAAACATAAAATATTCAGACTTGGCCTTCCTGAGAAGAAAAGAACACTTGTATCATAACTGCTTAAAAATAAGCCAATCAGCATCAGAATATGATTTCCTTGCTTTAGCCCAGGCTAGATTACGGTCGTGCATAATACAAGTGTCACGTTCTGACCTTAGAGAGCCTTTTATGTCTCTATTTGGTTTGGTCAGGGTGTGATTTGGGGTGGGCATTCTATGTTTTGTTATCTATGATTTTGTATTTCTATGTTTTGGCCGGGTATGGTTCTCAATCAGGGACAGCTGTCTAACGTTGTCTCTGATTGGGAACCATACTTAGGTAGCGCTTTTTCCCTTCTTTCTTTGTGGGAAGTTGACTTTTGTTTAGGGCACATAGCATTTTGCTTCACGGTTTGTTTTTTGTTCGGCGTCTTTTTCCCAAATAAAGAGAAAATGTACGCTCAACACGCTGCGCTTTGGTCCTCTTCCTTTAACAGCCATGACAACAAGACAGCTCAGAAGAAAACCATGGATTATCCCGCCCTTTAACCCTGAACCTGCAGAATGGGGCATGTTTGTTTACAATTTGGAAAAAACCATCATGAAATAATTTCCAGGCAGTTTCCACATCAGGGATAAGATCAATCTCACTCCAGTCAAAATAAAACAAATCATGAAAGAAAGCCTGCTCATTAAAACACTTCACATTTCCCTTACGAATAAAACGTGGGTTTGTCTTAGGAACCTTAGTATTTCTAACAGCAACAACAGCACAATGATCACTTAAATCATTAGAAAAAACATTAACGGCAGAATATTTATGTGGAGCATTTGTCAATATCAAATCAATCAGGGTAGATTTATCTGGGCATTTAAGATTTGGGTGAGTGGGTGAGTTAATCAACTGGGTAAAGATTCATAGAATTACAGTTGATATAAGCTCACAAGGAATTTATAAGTTAAGTCCAAAAATGGATGTAGCAACTAAAGATGATCGTTTTAACAATTAACACCTCAAGATACAATGACTTTGCTATTTATTGAAATCTTTTCCTGAAGCATGACTGAAAGATTCAACCAGAGGTCAACCATGTTCCCCTGAGGGACAGCCATCTGACACAATGTCCAGTTAATGACACCACAAACAAATGGTTTTTACTAATGACTCTCAATGCTAGATCACCACAAGACAATCACCAATGCATGGGCACACAACAACTCCTGGGGGTATTGCGAGAATGGTTGGTGATTGAGTTGCTATATATCTCTGGTGTCTGTGGGATACTTTAACTTTAGAGGATTCCTTGATGTCTTCTCATCTATCCATGGAGCACGTCAATATTTGCTGATTGGTCGACCATGGGACAGCTTTCCACTCTGATCTACCTGTTGTAGCTGTAACTGTAACTGGGCACTGTAACTGTAACTGAAGCTGTAGTTGTAACTGTAACTGGGCACAGTAGCTGTAACTGAAGCTGTAACTGTAGCTGTAACTGTAACTGGGCACAGTAGCTGTAACTGAAGCTGTAGCTGTAACTGTAGCTGTAACTGTAACTGTAACTGTAGCTGTAGCTGTAACTGTAACTGTAACTGTAGCTGTAACTGGGCACAGTAGCTGTAACTGAAGCTGTAGCTGTAACTGTAGCTGTAACTGTAGATGTAACTGTAGCTGGGCACAGTAGCTGTAACTGAAGCTGTGACTGTAGCTGTAACTGTAACTGGGCACAGTAGCTGTAACTGAAGCTGTAGCTGTAACTGTAGCTGTAACTGGGCACAGTAGCTGTAACTGAAGCTGTAACTGTAGCTGTAACTGTAACTGTAGATGTAACTGTAACTGTAGCTGTAGCTGTAACTGTAACTGTAGTTGTAACTGTAACTGGGCACAGTAGCTGTAACTGAAGCTGTAGCTGTAACTGTAACTGTAGATGTAACTGTAGCTGGGCACAGTAGCTGTAACTGAAGCTGTAGCTGTAACTGTAACTGTAGCTGTAACTGTAGCTGGGCACAGTAGCTGTAACTGAAGCTGTAGCTGTAACTGTACTGTACTATACTGCTATACTGTACAGTACTATGTTATACTGTACTATACTATGTTGTACTGTACTATACTATACTGTACTGTATAGCGGTCAACTGATTATGATTTTTCAACGCAAATACCGATACCGATTACAATACCTAAAAAAGCCGATACCAATTATTCGGCCGATTTATATATATATATATATTTGTAATAATGACAATTACAACAACACTGAATAAAGAATGAACACTTTTATTTTAACTTAAAATAATACATACAGTGGGGCCAAAAAGTATTTAATCAGCCACCAATTGTGCAAGTTCTCCCACTTAAAAAGATGAGAGATGCCTGTAATTTTCATCATAGGTACACTTCAACTATGACAGACAAAATGAGAAAAAAAAATCCAGAAAATCACATTGTAGGATTTTTAATGAATTTATTTGCAAATTATGGTGGAAAATAAGTATTTGGTCAATAACAAATGTGTATCTCAATACTTTGTTATATACCCTTTGTTGGCAATGACAGAGGTCAAACGTTTTCTGTAAGTCTTCACAAGGTTTTCACACACTGTTGCTGGTATTTTGGCCCATTCCTCCATGCAGATCTCCTCTAGAGCAGTGATGTTTTGGGGCTGTTGCTGGGCAACACGGACTTTCAACTCCCTCCAAAGATTGTACTGGCTTATTAGCATTATTTAAACCAAATTGAGCATGTTTCATTATTTATTTGAGACTAAATATTAATCGGTCAACCTCTAGTACTCCTACTATACTGTACTATACTATGTTATACTATACTATATTACACTGTACTATGTTATACGATACTATATTACACTGTACTATGTTATACTATACTGTACTATATTATCCGATAATATGTTATACTATACTGTACTATATTATCCTATACTATACTATGTTATACTGTACTATATTAGACTATGCTATATTATACTGTACTATACATTACTATACTGTACTATATTATACTTTACTATGTTATACTGTACTATATTAGACTATGCTATATTATACTGTACTATACATTACTATACTGTACTATATTATCCTATACTATATTATCCTATACTATATTATACTGTACTATATTATACTGTACTATATTAGACTATGCTATATTATACTGTACTGTACTATACATTACTATACTGTACTATACTGTTGTTGTGTCTTTGGCATCATGAAACTGAAGATTAATCCTTATCAAATGACTCTCTGTAATTATTATTGCACGATTAAACTGATTAATCATGTAACTGTAATTAACTAGGAAGTCGGGGCACTAAGGAAAATATTCAGATTACAAAGTTGGTTTACCTTAGTGGTTTACCTTGGTAGGTTCCCTGGAAGCTGCAAAGAGGTTTCTAAACGTCTTTTTCCCAAGGGGTGCTTTCGACAGATACCCCTCGTGAATGACTGCATTGCAGCTAGTGTTAGGGGAAGACAGTGTGGTCGGTGGAGAAGGCACTGTGGCCTGTGACCATACCTGGTTGGTTTTCCAATCCATCAATGGGAGTAACCGATCCATTAAGTCTGCTCCAAGTAGCAGGGGTAGAGTTGAGGCTGGTAACATACACAGGGTGAACGAGCAATACGTCCTTGAAGTGTAGTTTCAGCATGACTCTCAATGTGAGAGGCAAGGTAGTCTGAGTGACCCCTCAAAGTGTAGTGTCGCATCGTTCCACTTGTTTGAGAGATGAGTGATATTGTCGCACCCGAATCAATTAGCGCATGACAAGTTAAGCAGTCCTCCAGGACTGTTTCCTGAATTCTAATTTCAAATCTGTGGCAAGTTTAGCGTAGTCATTTAGCACGTTTTGCTGTTGTAGACGAATGAACCTTGTCACGTGTCTATTCAACGTTTGCTTCAACAGGTAAACACTGTCAGAACCCGTAGCGTTCAGGTAGCCATCCAGCGCGTCCTCTATGTCAGCTAGGAACGTCTCAGTATCGTTTGGCTGACCTGGAAAGGGGTCAAAGGTGGGGATATTCTTGATGAGTTTGTCAAGGTATTCCGCGCCAAGCGTGCGGAGAGGGTTGGCTTCATCCTGTGGAGAGAGTGGGGCCGAAAGGCCAAGAGGAGAAGCCAAGCCTTGTTGTTGGCAAAGAGGCGCAATATTACTGTAGAATAGATGTTTTGGCGGTTGTCGGTCTTCGCGTTCAATGATACCGAATTCCTAGCTGCAGACTAGTAATTAATATCAAAGACTTGTTCTTTGAACAAGAGTTTAACCACGTGGGATGGTTAAAAGATTCAGCAGTCTGATCTCAAACCTTGGCCCTCTCGTTATCGAGGTAAGCTGGTCTGCAACCTTTGTCCTCTCGTAATGGAGAGAATCATGGTCTGTTGAGAAATTCTCAAAGTGGGGGTTTTATTCGGGAGAGCAGAAAAAGGCTATCTCATGACGCCAGGTCCTAACTGGGCTCATGGCCGGTCATCTGATTTAGTTAAACTCAAAAGGGAATTGGAGTTTCCTTCATTAAACAGTCCAAAATCACATTACACAATTTTACAAACAGTCTTCACTCATTCATCTTATGCAACAATTAGACGTGAACCTCATATCTGAGGCTATTGTATAAACAGTGTTGTGGTAATGTTTGTATTGTCTCCCATGAGTTTCACAGAATTGTACCAAACGGACCAGTTCGTAGCTGGATTCTACACCGATCTTTTATACCTTCTCCAGAACATAAATGTTGTTTGGACCTCACAGCAGCCTGGGTGTAGAAGACAGGGAGAGGGGGATGGGTCTTGCTGTACCCAAAAAGGGCAACGTCATGACACTGTACTGTACTATGCTATACTATACTATATTATACTATATTGTACTAATCTGTACTATACTATACTATACTATACTATACTATACTAGACTAGACTAGACTAGACTAGACCAGAAGAACCCACAAGAATAGTGAACAAACAAAAATTTGTACAACTGGGGACATTTTGTTTGTCACCTCAAGGTCAAACTCTATTTTTAGGGAGTTTAGGGTTAAGGTTAGAATTAGTGTTAGGGTTAGGAGCTAGTATTAGTTGTAGGGTTACGGTTAGGAGCTAGGGTTAATTTTAGGGTTAGGGCTAGGAGCTATAGTTAGGTTTAGAGTCAAGGTTAGGTTTTCAGGTTAAGGTTTGGATTAGGATTAGGGTAAGGGTTAGGTTTAGGGTCAGTGGAAAATAGGATTTTGAATGGGTCTGAATTGTGTGTCCCCACAAGATTAGTTATACAAGACTGCGTGTGTGGGGGTATGCATGTGCATGTGCGTGTGCGTGTGCGTGTGCGTGTGCGTGTGCGTGTGTGTGTGTGTGTGTCCTTGTCCATGTCTATGTGTGTGTGGGCCAGAAGGCCTGACTGACCTCTAGCGACACTGCCTTGGTATCGTTGAGTGTCAGGTAGCCTGTTTGTCCTCTGAAATATTCATCAAACAAATCAACGGAAAGTCTGGGAGCTTTTGAAACCTGCATTTGCCAGGTCAATAATTGATGGAGAATGAGGTACATGACTTGTGGAGAGATTTCAGTCTTAACTGTCCTGTAAGGGATGCCTATGTCCTTGACTATGCATAGATGGTGTTATTGGCCACACAGAGAGAGCTGGGTGAACATAATTGAAAGTTATGTATATTGTTTTGTATTGAGAACTACTGGGGCTACACAGCAAAGCAACACGTTCCAATTATAGCGAGATGACCGACGACAGACAGTTAGAGCAAAGGTCATCTCTGACAAAGACCATCATTACAAAATAAAAAAAAACATGCTAGCTAGCCATAGTGTGTTTTGATTATGGCTCACAACCGGCCGTAATTGGGAGTTCCATAGGGCGGTGCACAATTGGCCCAGCATCGTCTGGGTTTGGCCAGAGTAGGTCGTCATTGAAAATAAGAATAGGGCATCACAGTAACTGTGACATCACAGTAGCTGTGATGTCACCCACTCACAGATGTTTTGAACTATACAGTGATGGCTGATGGTGGATGTAGCGCAGAGACTCAATACGTTTATGTGACAAAGTTGCAGCATAACAAGTAATAATAAAATAAAATAAAGTAATAAAAGTAATAATAAAAATGCATATTAAATTTAGTTCACTCATTATTCATGTGACGATTATTCAGTCTTATCTATCAGAGAAATAGCACATTCTGAGTAAAATGACCAGTTGGGTTTTTCTGTATTAATTAGAAAAGTGTACCAATACAAGGCACTGAGTTGGTTTGCTATTAAAGTCACATAATGGTTCCGTACAGCCTTTATACCGATACACCAACTGCAGAACCTGTCCTTGGATGTGGAACATTCAATATAACTCAAGGAAAAATACAGAAACTAAATTAATTAAATGTAATTATAAAACGGCGTTCAATATCTTTTGTGCTTTTTTTTCATTGAATTATTTTGTCAAGGCTTGATCGACAAAAGACAGTTTCAGTGGAAAATACAAGTTCAATAGAAGAAGTGCGGACCTTGGTTGTCCTGCGAGGTAGCAGTAGTAGAAACTATATGTTGTAAGGCCTATGGCCTATAGCCTAGTATTCTTCTAGTCTCACTCACAGTACACTGTTGCCATTTATGTGATCGATCAGAATATGATTATTTTTGTAAAGATACTGAAGCATAACTACCAACTAGTCATCATCTTACCTATTCTCCTAAGAGTCAATGGAGACAAATACTGTCAGAGATGGATCATTATTAAATCAAATCAAATGCAATGTTTATTGGTCGCATACACATATTTAAAAGATGTTATTGCTTGTGTTCCTAGCTCCAGCAGTGCAGTATTATCTAACAATTCACAACAATACACACACATCTGAAAGTAAAATAATGGAATCAATATATAAATATTAGGATGAGTAATGTCGGGGTCAGGAGTATATACAGCTGAAGTCGGATGTTTACATACACTTAGGTTGGAGTCATTAAAACTCGTTTTTCAACCACTCCAAATATTTCTTGTTAACAAACTATAGTTTTAGCAAGTCGGTTAGGACATCTACTTTGTGCATGACACAAGACATTTTTCGAACAATTGTTTACAGACAGATTATTTCACTTATAATTCACTGTATCACAATTCCAGTGGGTCAGAAGTTTACATACACGAAGTTGACTGCCTTCAAACAGCTTGGAAAATTCCAGAAAACGATGTCATGGCTTTAGAAGCTTCTGATAGGCTAATTGACATCCTTTGAGTCAATTGGAGGTTTACCTGTGGATGTATTTCAAGGCCGACCTTCAAACTCAGTGCCTCTTTGCTTGACATCATGGGAAAGTCTAAAGAAATCAGCCAAGACCTCATAAAATAAACGTAGACCTCCACAAGTCTGGTTCATCCTTGGGAGCAAATTCCAAATGCCTGAAGGTACCACGTTCATCTGTACAAACAATAGTACACATGTATAAACACCATGGGACCACACAGCCGTCATACCGCTCAGGAAGGAGACACGTTCTGTCTCCTAGAAATGAACGTACTTTGGTGCGAAAAGTGAAAATCAATCCCAGAGCAACAGCAAAGGACCTTGTGAAGATGCTGGAGGAAACAGGTACAAAAGTATCTATATCCACAGTAAAACAAGTCCTGTATCGACATAACCTGAAAGGCTGCTCAGCAAGGAAGCAGCCACAGCTCCAAAACCGCCATAAAAAAGCCAGACTACGGTTTGCAACTGCACATGGGGACAAAGATCATACTTTTTGGAGAAATGTCCTCTGGTCTGATGAAACAAAAATAGAACTGTTTGGCCATAATGACCATCGTTATGTTTGGAGGAAAAAGGGGGAGGCTTGCAAGCCGAAGAACACCATCCCAACCGTGAAGCACGGGGGTGGCAGCATCATGTTGTGGGGGTGGCAGCATCACGTTGTGGGGGTGCTTTGCTGCAGGAGTGACTGGTGCACTTCACAAAATAGATGGCTGAAGAACTTAAAAAGCGTATGCGAGCAAGGAGGTCTACAAACCTGACTCAGTTACACCAGGAACTGTCAGGAGGAATGAGTCAAAATACACCCAACTTATTGCGGGAAGCTTGTGGAAGGCTACCTGAAACATTTGACCCAAGTTAAACAATTTAAAGGCAATGCTACCAAATACTAATTGAGTGTATGTAAACTTCTGACCCACTGGGAATATGATGAAATAAATAAAAGCTGAAATAAATAATTCTCTCTACTTTTATTCTGACATTTCACATTCTTAAAATAAAGTGGTGATCCTAACTGACCTAAAACAGGGAATTTTTACTAGGATTAAATGTCAGGAATTGTGAAAGACTGAGTTTAAATGTATTTGGCTAAGGTGTATGTAAGCTTCCGACTTCAACTGTATATATATATGCTGTCTGTCGTTGTATATACTGTCTGCCGTTGTATATGCTGTCTGTTGTTGTGTATGCTGTCTATCGTTGTGTATAATGCCTGTCATTGTGTGTGCTGTCTGTCGTTGTGTGTGCTGTCTGTCGTTGTGTGTGCTGTCTGTCGTTGTGTGTGCTGTCTGTCATTGTGTGTGCTGTCTGTCATTGTGTGTGCTGTCTGTCGTTGTATATACTGTCTGTCGTTGTACATACTGTCTGTCGTTGGTCATATATATATATATATAATAATATATATAAAATGGGATGTATAAACATTATAGACAATATGTGGATAGAATAATTTGTAAATTTGTAGAATACGTAGGATAGAATAGTATATATAAACCAATAGTTGAATATGATGGCCTTCACTAGAATACAGTATAAACATATGAAATGGGTAAAACAGTATGTAAACAATATTAAAGTGACCCGTGATTCCATGTCTAGGTACATATTCCACGTCTAGGTACATATTCCACGTCTAGGTACATATTCCATGTCTAGGTACATATTCCATGTCTAGGTACTTATTCCATGTCTAGGTACATATTCCATGTCTAGGTACATATTCCACGTCTAGGTACATATTCCACGTCTAGGTACATATTCCATGTCTAGGTACTTATTCCATGTCTAGGTACTTATTCCATGTCTAGGTACATATTCCATGTATAGGTACATATTCCACGTCTAGGTACATATTCCATGTCTAGGTACTTATTCCATGTCTAGGTACATATTCCACGTCTAGGTACATATTCCACGTCTAGGTACATATTCCACGTCTATGTACATATTCCACATCTAGGTACATATTCCACGTCTAGGTACATATTCCATGTCTAGGTACATATTCCACGTCTCGGTACATATTCCATGTCTAGGTACTTATTCCACGTCTAGGTACATATTCCACGTCTAGGTACATATTCCATGTCTAGGTACATATTCCATGTCTAGGTACATATTCCATGTCTAGGTACTTATTCCATGTCTAGGTACATATTCCATGTCTAGGTACATATTCCATGTCTAGGTACATATTCCATGTCTAGGTACATATTCCACGTCTAGGTACATATTCCACGTCTCGGTACTTATTCCATGTCTAGGTACTTATTCCGGGTACAAACCCAGACTGCTACGTAGTCTGCTGTACTGTCTACACCTCAAGCATTCTGTAATTTTCTCTGAAAGTCATCATCTGATCCTAGATGAGGTGTAGTAGCTGAAACCATATCACCTGACGTGTCTTCATTCACAGGCTTGGTTTAACTGATGTCATTAAACGTGTGTTGGGGGGGTCAGGCCAAGTGAAGACTGTCGTGGTTAAACAGGGGCTGATTTTCAGAATGATTTTGGAATATCTCTCGCTCTTTGAGAGGAGGCATATAAATCACTGTTGGAACTGTTAATAACTAAATGCCATGTGGCGGTGGTCGTAGCGTGCAGATCCTATTCGTCAACCTAAATGCTCCTGCCAGCAAATGCAAATGGCCGCTTGCTTTCTGACCTTCTGCTCTCGACGACAACCAATAATGTCTCAGCAGCATTTTCACATGTATACGTGCAAACACACAAAAATGTACATGCATACAGACACACGCACGCACGCACACACGTCAAACACACGCCAAACACACGCACACACACACGCACACACGCCAAACACTTTTCAGTCTCTTTACTCTGTCATTATTAAACACATTTCAGTCTCTTTACTCTGTCATTATTAAACACTTTTCAGTCTCTTTACTCTGTCATTATTAAACACATTTCAGTCTCTTTACTCTGTAATTATTCTTGTACAGTTTATTAGGTATTGTTATTACTAGGTACTCATCATTACAACATCCTTTTTTAATTTATTTTTATTTAACCTTTATTTAACTAGGCAAGTCAGTTAAGAACAAATTCTTATTTTAAAATGACAGCCGGACGATGCTGGGCCAATTGTGTACCGCCATATGGGACTCCCGATCACTGCCGGTTGTGATACAGCCCGGGATCTAACCAGGGTCTGTAGTGGCGCCTCTAGCACTGAGATGCAGTGCCTCAGACCGCTGAGGCCCCTGCACCACTCGGAAGCCCGGTACCATGTTCATGGTATTTTTACTCTGAAATTGTTTACAGCAGAAAGGTAAAAAGATAAACATGACAAAGTAAACTACATTAAAATGTAAAACACATCTCTGTCTGGAGAGTCTGATTTCAACACATATCGATCACTGTGGCGTCTCGCTCATCTAGTTCATTATTAGACAGACAGTGTGTGTGTCGAGGGGTGTGTGTGTGTGTGTGTGTGTGTGTGTGTGTGTGTGTGTGTGTGTGTGTGTGTGTGTGTGTGTGTGTGTGTGTGTGTGTTTGTCCTGAGTGATAGGCAGACTCCAGAGGACCATTTACCCAGTCTGTAAGAATCAGACCACAGCTCCTCATTGTCATCCAAAACAAAGCCGTCTGAAATAGGAGCTCTGGGGTCTTACCTGACGCTCCGCGGCCCCCCACTTTTTCATTAAAAGCCGCAATCCAGGCAGCTGAGGCTCCGTTACACCACAATATGCCGAGCGGAATACAAGGGCAAACACATGCGACCCACTAGCCTTCGATGAAACCCCACAGATAGACGGCGGATGGTTTCCTTTCTTCTTCTTAGCGACGGGTTTAAATGTAAATGGGTCTGCTGAGAGACAAACAGGTTTGTTCACGTCTCTCTGTGGTCTGTGGTTCTGGACTGGGCCCTGGGTTGGGGCTTCTTTACGGTAATAGGCCAGGACAGTGGGTTGTGTTACCTCCCCTAGTCTTTTGTTTCCTCTAATGCCCCATGTTGTCTCAATATTGAAATGTCTGACAGCATACTGTATGAAACCAGGAAACTAGCCAGATATCTTAATTAAGTGTCACAGAGACTCATCTCATACTGCATCTGTTCTACTTTTAATGTTTCTGGATTTAACGTCTCTGTACACTGGATTCAGATTTAACGTCTCTGTACACTGGATTCAGATTTTATGTCTCTGTAGCCTGGATTCAGATTTAACGCCTCAGTAGACTGGATTCAGATTTAATGTCTCTGTACACTGGATTCAGATTTAATGTCTCTGTAGCCTGGATTCAGATTTAATGTCTCTGTAGCCTGGATTCAGATTTAATGTCTCTGTAGCCTGGATTCAGATTTAATGTCTCTGTAGACTGGATTCAGATTTAATGTCTCTGTACACTGGATTCAGATTTAACGTCTCTGTACACTGGATTCAGATTTAATGTCTCTGTAGCCTGGATTCAGATTTAATGTCTCTGTAGACTGGATTCAGATTTAATGTCTCTGTAGCCTGGATTCAGATTTAATGTCTCTGTAGCCTGGATTCAGATTTAACGTCTCTGTACACTGGATTCAGATTTAATGTCTCTGTAGCCTGGATTCAGATTTAATGTCTCTGTAGACTGGATTCAGATTTAATGTCTCTGTAGCCTGGATTCAGATTTAATGTCTCTGTAGAATGGATTCAGATTCAACATCTCTGTAGACTGTATTCAGGTTTAACATCTCTGTACACTGGATTCAGATGTAACGTCTCTGTAGACTGGATTCAGATTTAATGTCTCTGTAGACTGGATTCAGATTTAACGTCTCTGTAGACTGGATTCAGATTTAATGTCTCTGTACACTGGATTGAGATTCAACATCTCTGTAGACTGGATTCAGATTTAACGTCTCTGTAGACTGGATTCAGATTTGGGTCTCCAGATCCTCAAAATGTTTTACAGCTGCACCATCGAGAGCATGCTGACCGGTTGCATCACCGCCTGGTATGGCAACTGCTTGGCATCTGAATGTAATGTACAGAGGGTAGTGCATACAGCCCAGTACATCACTGGGGCCAAGCTTCCTGCCATCCAGGACCTATATAATAGGCGGTGTCAGAGGAAAGACCCAAAAATTGTCAGAGACTCCAGTCACCCAAGTCATAGACTGTTTTCTATGCTACCGCACGGCAAGCGGTACCGGAGTGCCAAGACTTGGACCAAAAGGCTCCTTAACAGCTTCTACCCCCACGTCATACGCCTGCTGAACAACTAATCAAATGGCCACCGGACTATTTACTTTGACCCCCCATGTATTTTGTACACTGCTACTATTCACTGTATATTATCTATGCATAGTCACTTCACCCCACCTACATGTACAAATTACCTCAACTAACCTGTACCCCCGCACACTGACTCGGTACAGGTACCCCCTGTATATAGCCTCTACATTGACTCGGTACTGGTACCCCCTGTATATAGCCTCCACATTGACTCAGTACCGGGTACCCCCTGTATATAGCCTCCACATTGACTCGGTACCGGTACCCCCTGTATATAGCCTCCACATTGACTCGGTACCGGTACCCCCTGTATATAGCCTCCACGTTGACTCAGTACTGGTACCCCCTGTATATAGCCTCCACATTGACTCTGTACCGGTACCCCCTGTATATAGCCTCCACATTGACTCGGTACCGGTACCCCCTGTATATAGCCTCCACATTGACTCGGTACTGGTACCCCCTGTGGATATAGCCTCCACATTGACTCGGTACCGGTACCCCCTGTATATAGCCTCCACATTGACTCGATACCGGTACCCCCTGTATATAGCCTCTACATTGACTCTGTACCGGTACCCCCTGTATATAGCCTCCACATTGACTCTGTACCGGTACCCCTGTATATAGCCTCTACATTGACTCGGTACCAGTACCCCCTGTGGATATAGCCTCCACATTGACTCGGTACCAGAACCCCTGTATATAGCCTCTACATTGACTCGGTACTGGTACCCCCTGTGGATATAGCCTCTACATTGACTCGGTACCGGTACCCCCTGTATATAGCCTCCACATTGACTCGGTACTGGTACCCCCTGTATATAGCCTCCACATTGACTCGGTACAGGTACCCCCTGTATATAGCCTCCACATTGACTCGGTACTGGTACCCCCTGTATATAGCCTCCACATTGACTCGGTACCGTTACCCCCTGTATATAGCCTCCACATTGACTCGGTACCGGTACCCCCTGTATATAGCCTCTACATTGACTCGGTACTGGTACTCCCTGTATATAGCCTCTACATTGACTCGGTACTGGTACCCCCTGTGTATACCCTCTACATTGACTCGGTACTGGTACCCCCTGTATATAGCCTCTACATTGACTCGGTAATGGTACCCCCTGTATATAGCCTCCACATTGACTCTCCCTGTATATAGCCTCCACTTTGACTCGGTACCGGTACCCCCTGTATATAGCCTCCACATTGACTCTGTACCGGGACCCCCTGTATATAGCCTCTACATTGACTCGGTATTGGTACCCCCTGTATATAGCCTCCACATTGACTCTCCCTGTATATAGCCTCCACTTTGACTCGGTACCGGTACCCCCTGTATATAGCCTCCACATTGACTCTGTACTGGTACCCCCTGTATATAGCCTCTACATTGACTCGGTACTGGTACCCCCTGTATATAGCCTCTACATTGACTCGGTACCGGTACCCCTGTATATAGCCTCCTCATTGACTCGGTACCGGTACCCCTGTTTATAGCCTCCACATTGATTCGGTTCTTGTACCCCCTGTATATAGCCTCCACATTGACTCTGTACAGGTACCCCCTGTATATAGCCTCCACATTGACTCGGTACCGTTACCCCTGTATATAGCCTCCACATTGACTCTGTACTGGTACCCCTGTATATAGCCTCTACATTGACTCGGTACTGGTACCCCCTGTATATAGCCTCTACGTTGACTCGGTACTGGTACTCCCTGTATATAGCCTCTACATTGACTCGGTACTGGTACCCCCTGTATATACCCTCTACATTGACTCGGTACTGGTACCCCCTGTATATAGCCTCCACTTTGACTCGGTACCGGTACCCCCTGTATATAGCCTCCACATTGACTCTCCCTGTATATAGCCTCCACTTTGACTCGGTACCGGTACCCCCTGTATATAGCCTCCACATTGACTCTGTACCGGTACCCCCTGTATATAGCCTCTACATTGACTCGGTACTGGTACCCCCTGTATATAGCCTCCACATTGACTCTCCCTGTATATAGCCTCCACTTTGACTCGGTACCGGTACCCCCTGTATATAGCCTCCACATTGACTCTGTACTGGTACCCCCTTTATATAGCCTCTACATTGAATCGGTACTGGTACCCCCTGTATATAGCCTCTACATTGACTCGGTACTGGTACCCCCTGTATATAGCCTCCACATTGACTCGGTACCGGTACCCCCTGTATATAGCCTCCACATTGACTCGGTACCGGTACCCCCTGTATATAGCCTCCACGACTCTGTACCGGTACCCCCTGTATATAGCCTCCACATTGACTCGGTACTGTTACCCCCTGTATATAGCCTCCACATTGACTCGGTACTGGTACCCCCTGTATATAGCCTCTACATTGACTCGGTACTGGTACTCCCTGTATATAGCCTCTACATTGACTCGGTACTGGTACCCCCTGTATATACCCTCCACATTGACTCTGTACCGGTACCCCCTGTATATAGCCTCCACATTGACTCGGTACCGTTACCCCCTGTATATAGCCTCCACATTGACTCGGTACTGGTACCCCCTGTATATAGCCTCTACATTGACTCGGTACTGGTACTCCCTGTATATAGCCTCTACATTGACTCGGTACTGGTACCCCCTGTATATACCCTCTACATTGACTCGGTACTGGTACCCCCTGTATATAGCCTCTACATTGACTCGGTACTGGTACCCCCTGTATATAGCCTCCACATTGACTCTCCCTGTATATAGCCTCCACTTTGACTCGGTACCGGTACCCCCTGTATATAGCCTCCACATTGACTCTGTACCGGTACCCCCTGTATATAGCCTCTACATTGACTCGGTACTGGTACCCCCTGTATATAGCCTCCACATTGACTCTCCCTGTATATAGCCTCCACTTTGACTCGGTACTGGTACCCCCTGTATATAGCCTCCACATTGACTCGGTACCGGTACCCCCTGTATATAGCCTCCACATTGACTCTGTACTGGTACCCCCTGTATATAGCCTCTACATTGACTCGGTACTGGTACCCCCTGTATATAGCCTCTACATTGACTCGGTACCGGTAACCCTGTATATAGCCTCCACATTGACTCGGTACTGGTACCCCCTGTATATACCCTCTACATTGACTCGGTACCGGTAACCCTGTATATAGCCTCCACATTGACTCGGTACTGGTACCCCCTGTATATAGCCTCTACATTGACTCGGTACTGGTACCCCCTGTATATAGCCTCCACATTGACTCTCCCTGTATATAGCCTCCACTTTGACTCGGTACCGGTACCCCCTGTATATAGCCTCCACATTGACTCTGTACCGGTACCCCCTGTATATAGCCTCTACATTGACTCGGTACTGGTACCCCCTGTATATAGCCTCCACATTGACTCTCCCTGTATATAGCCTCCACATTGACTCTGTACCGGTACCCCTGTATATAGCCTCTACATTGACTCGGTACCAGTACCCCCTGTGGATATAGCCTCCACATTGACTCGGTACCAGAACCCCTGTATATAGCCTCTACATTGACTCGGTACTGGTACCCCCTGTGGATATAGCCTCTACATTGACTCGGTACCGGTACCCCCTGTATATAGCCTCCACATTGACTCGGTACTGGTACCCCCTGTATATAGCCTCCACATTGACTCGGTACAGGTACCCCCTGTATATAGCCTCCACATTGACTCGGTACTGGTACCCCCTGTATATAGCCTCCACATTGACTCGGTACCGTTACCCCCTGTATATAGCCTCCACATTGACTCGGTACCGGTACCCCCTGTATATAGCCTCTACATTGACTCGGTACTGGTACTCCCTGTATATAGCCTCTACATTGACTCGGTACTGGTACCCCCTGTGTATACCCTCTACATTGACTCGGTACTGGTACCCCCTGTATATAGCCTCTACATTGACTCGGTAATGGTACCCCCTGTATATAGCCTCCACATTGACTCTCCCTGTATATAGCCTCCACTTTGACTCGGTACCGGTACCCCCTGTATATAGCCTCCACATTGACTCTGTACCGGGACCCCCTGTATATAGCCTCTACATTGACTCGGTATTGGTACCCCCTGTATATAGCCTCCACATTGACTCTCCCTGTATATAGCCTCCACTTTGACTCGGTACCGGTACCCCCTGTATATAGCCTCCACATTGACTCTGTACTGGTACCCCCTGTATATAGCCTCTACATTGACTCGGTACTGGTACCCCCTGTATATAGCCTCTACATTGACTCGGTACCGGTACCCCTGTATATAGCCTCCACATTGACTCGGTACCGGTACCCCTGTATATAGCCTCCACATTGATTCGGTACTTGTACCCCCTGTATATAGCCTCCACATTGACTCTGTACCGGTACCCCCTGTATATAGCCTCCACATTGACTCGGTACCGTTACCCCCTGTATATAGCCTCCACATTGACTCTGTACTGGTACCCCCTGTATATAGCCTCTACATTGACTCGGTACTGGTACCCCCTGTATATAGCCTCTACGTTGACTCGGTACTGGTACTCCCTGTATATAGCCTCTACATTGACTCGGTACTGGTACCCCCTGTATATACCCTCTACATTGACTCGGTACTGGTACCCCCTGTATATAGCCTCCACTTTGACTCGGTACCGGTACCCCCTGTATATAGCCTCCACATTGACTCTCCCTGTATATAGCCTCCACTTTGACTCGGTACCGGTACCCCCTGTATATAGCCTCCACATTGACTCTGTACCGGTACCCCCTGTATATAGCCTCTACATTGACTCGGTACTGGTACCCCTGTATATAGCCTCCACATTGACTCTCCCTGTATATAGCCTCCACTTTGACTCGGTACCGGTACCCCCTGTATATAGCCTCCACATTGACTCTGTACTGGTACCCCCTTTATATAGCCTCTACATTGAATCGGTACTGGTACCCCCTGTATATAGCCTCTACATTGACTCGGTACTGGTACCCCCTGTATATAGCCTCCACATTGACTCGGTACTGCTACCCCCTGTATATAGCCTCCACATTGACTCTGTACCGGTACCCCCTGTATATAGCCTCCACATTGACTCGGTACCGTTACCCCCTGTATATAGCCTCCACATTGACTCGGTACTGGTACCCCCTGTATATAGCCTCTACATTGACTCGGTACTGGTACTCCCTGTATATAGCCTCTACATTGACTCGGTACTGGTACCCCCTGTATATACCCTCCACATTGACTCTGTACCGGTACCCCCTGTATATAGCCTCCACATTGACTCGGTACCGTTACCCCCTGTATATAGCCTCCACATTGACTCGGTACTGGTACCCCCTGTATATAGCCTCTACATTGACTCGGTACTGGTACTCCCTGTATATAGCCTCTACATTGACTCGGTACTGGTACCCCCTGTATATACCCTCTACATTGACTCGGTACTGGTACCCCCTGTATATAGCCTCTACATTGACTCGGTACTGGTACCCCCTGTATATAGCCTCCACATTGACTCTCCTTGTATATAGCCTCCACTTTGACTCGGTACCGGTACCCCCTGTATATAGCCTCCACATTGACTCGGTACCGGTACCCCCTGTATATAGCCTCTACATTGACTTGGTACTGGTACTCCCTGTATATAGCCTCTACATTGACTCGGTACTGGTACCCCCTGTATATAGCCTCTACATTGACTTGGTACTGGTACCCCCTGTATATAGCCTCTACATTGACTCGGTAATGGTACCCCCTGTATATAGCCTCCACATTGACTCTCCCTGTATATAGCCTCCACTTTGACTCGGTACCGGTACCCCCTGTATATAGCCTCCACATTGACTCTGTACCGGTACCCCCTGTATATAGCCTCTACATTGACTCGGTACTGGTACCCCCTGTATATAGCCTCCACATTGACTCTCCCTGTATATAGCCTCCACTTTGACTCGGTACCGGTACCCCCTGTATATAGCCTCCACATTGACTCTGTACTGGTACCCCCTGTATATAGCCTCTACATTGAATCGGTACTGGTACCCCCTGTATATAGCCTCTACATTGACTCGGTACCGGTACCCCTGTATATAGCCTCCACATTGACTCGGTACCGGTACCCCAGTATATAGCCTCCACATTGACTCGGTACTGGTACCCTCTGTATATAGCCTCCACATTGACTCGGTACCGGTACCCCCTTTATATAGCCTCTACATTGACTCTGTACCGGTACCCCTGTATATAGCCTCCACATTGACTCGGTACCGGTACCCCTGTATATAGCCTCTACATTGACTCGGTACTGGTACCCCCTGTATATACCCTCTACATTGACTCGGTACTGGTACCCCCTGTATGTAGCCTCTACATTGACTCCCCCTGTATATAGCCTCTACATTGACTCCCCCTGTATATAGCCTCTACATTGACTCGGTACTGGTACCCCCTGTATATACCCTCTACATTGACTCGGTACCGGTACCCCCTTTATATAGCCTCTACATTGACTCTGTACCGGTACCCCTGTATATAGCCTCCACATTGACTCGGTACTGGTACCCCCTGTATATAGCCTCTACATTGACTCGGTACTGGTACCCCCTGTATATAGCCTCCACATTGACTCGGTACCGTTACCCCCTGTATAAAGCCTCCACATTGACTCTGTACTGGTACCCCCTGTATATAGCCTCTACATTGACTCGGTACTGGTACCCCCTGTATATAGCCTCTACGTTGACTCGGTACTGGTACTCCCTGTATATAGCCTCTACATTGACTCGGTACTAGTACCCCCTGTATATACCCTCTACATTGACTCGGTACTGGTACCCCCTGTATATAGCCTCCACTTTGACTCGGTACCGGTACCCCCTGTATATAGCCTCCACATTGACTCTCCCTGTATATAGCCTCCACTTTGACTCGGTACCGGTACCCCCTGTATATAGCCTCCACATTGACTCTGTACCGGTACCCCCTGTATATAGCCTCTACATTGACTCGGTACTGGTACCCCCTGTATATAGCCTCCACATTGACTCGGTACCGTTACCCCCTGTATATAGCCTCCACATTGACTCGGTACCGGTACCCCCTGTATATAGCCTCTACATTGACTCGGTACTGGTACTCCCTGTATATAGCCTCTACATTGACTCGGTACTGGTACCCCCTGTGTATACCCTCTACATTGACTCGGTACTGGTACCCCCTGTATATAGCCTCTACATTGACTCGGTAATGGTACCCCCTGTATATAGCCTCCACATTGACTCTCCCTGTATATGGCCTCCACTTTGACTCGGTACCGGTACCCCCTGTATATAGCCTCCACATTGACTCTGTACCGGGACCCCCTGTATATAGCCTCTACATTGACTCGGTATTGGTACCCCCTGTATATAGCCTCCACATTGACTCTCCCTGTATATAGCCTCCACTTTGACTCGGTACCGGTACCCCCTGTATATAGCCTCCACATTGACTCTGTACTGGTACCCCCTGTATATAGCCTCTACATTGACTCGGTACTGGTACCCCCTGTATATAGCCTCTACATTGACTCGGTACCGGTACCCCTGTATATAGCCTCCACATTGACTCGGTACCGGTACCCCTGTATATAGCCTCCACATTGATTCGGTACTTGTACCCCCTGTATATAGCCTCCACATTGACTCTGTACCGGTACCCCCTGTATATAGCCTCCACATTGACTCGGTACCGTTACCCCCTGTATATAGCCTCCACATTGACTCTGTACTGGTACCCCCTGTATATAGCCTCTACATTGACTCGGTACTGGTACCCCCTGTATATAGCCTCTACGTTGACTCGGTACTGGTACTCCCTGTATATAGCCTCTACATTGACTCGGTACTGGTACCCCCTGTATATACCCTCTACATTGACTCGGTACTGGTACCCCTGTATATAGCCTCCACTTTGACTCGGTACCGGTACCCCCTGTATATAGCCTCCACATTGACTCTCCCTGTATATAGCCTCCACTTTGACTCGGTACCGGTACCCCCTGTATATAGCCTCCACATTGACTCTGTACCGGTACCCCCTGTATATAGCCTCTACATTGACTCGGTACTGGTACCCCCTGTATATAGCCTCCACATTGACTCTCCCTGTATATAGCCTCCACTTTGACTCGGTACCGGTACCCCCTGTATATAGCCTCCACATTGACTCTGTACTGGTACCCCCTTTATATAGCCTCTACATAGAATCGGTACTGGTACCCCCTGTATATAGCCTCTACATTGACTCGGTACTGGTACCCCCTGTATATAGCCTCCACATTGACTCGGTACTGCTACCCCCTGTATATAGCCTCCACATTGACTCTGTACCGGTACCCCCTGTATATAGCCTCCACATTGACTCGGTACCGTTACCCCCTGTATATAGCCTCCACATTGACTCGGTACTGGTACCCCCTGTATATAGCCTCTACATTGACTCGGTACTGGTACTCCCTGTATATAGCCTCTACATTGACTCGGTACTGGTACCCCCTGTATATACCCTCCACATTGACTCTGTACCGGTACCCCCTGTATATAGCCTCCACATTGACTCGGTACCGTTACCCCCTGTATATAGCCTCCACATTGACTCGGTACTGGTACCCCCTGTATATAGCCTCTACATTGACTCGGTACTGGTACTCCCTGTATATAGCCTCTACATTGACTCGGTACTGGTACCCCCTGTATATACCCTCTACATTGACTCGGTACTGGTACCCCCTGTATATAGCCTCTACATTGACTCGGTACTGGTACCCCCTGTATATAGCCTCCACATTGACTCTCCCTGTATATAGCCTCCACTTTGACTCGGTACCGGTACCCCCTGTATATAGCCTCCACATTGACTCTGTACCGGTACCCCCTGTATATAGCCTCTACATTGACTCGGTACTGGTACCCCTGTATATAGCCTCCACATTGACTCTCCCTGTATATAGCCTCCACTTTGACTCGGTACCGGTACCCCCTGTATATAGCCTCCACATTGACTCTGTACTGGTACCCCCTGTATATAGCCTCTACATTGACTCGGTACTGGTACCCCCTGTATATAGCCTCTACATTGACTCGGTACCGGTAACCCTGTATATAGCCTCCACATTGACTCGGTACTGGTACCCCCTGTATATACCCTCTACATTGACTCGGTACTGGTACCCCCTGTATATAGCCTCTACATTGACTCGGTACTGGTACCCCCTGTATATAGCCTCCACATTGACTCTCCCTGTATATAGCCTCCACTTTGACTCGGTACCGGTACCCCCTGTATATAGCCTCCACATTGACTCTGTACCGGTACCCCCTGTATATAGCCTCTACATTGACTCGGTACTGGTACCCCCTGTATATAGCCTCCACATTGACTCTCCCTGTATATAGCCTCCACTTTGACTCGGTACCGGTACCCCCTGTATATAGCCTCCACATTGACTCTGTACTGGTACCCCCTGTATATAGCCTCTACATTGACTCGGTACCGGTACCCCCTGTATATTGCCTCTACATTGACTCGGTACCAGTACCCCTGTATATAGCCTCCACATTGACTCGGTAAAGGTACCCCTGTATATAGCCTCCACTTTGACTCTGTACCGGTACCCCCTGTATATAGCCTCCACATTGACTCGGTACCGGTACCCCCTGTATATAGCCTCTACATTGACTTGGTACTGGTACTCCCTGTATATAGCCTCTACATTGACTCGGTACTGGTACCCCCTGTATATACCCTCTACATTGACTTGGTACTGGTACCCCCTGTATATAGCCTCTACATTGACTCGGTAATGGTACCCCCTGTATATAGCCTCCACATTGACTCTCCCTGTATATAGCCTCCACTTTGACTCGGTACCGGTACCCCCTGTATATAGCCTCCACATTGACTCTGTACCGGTACCCCCTGTATATAGCCTCTACATTGACTCGGTACTGGTACCCCCTGTATATAGCCTCCACATTGACTCTCCCTGTATATAGCCTCCACTTTGACTCGGTACCGGTACCCCCTGTATATAGCCTCCACATTGACTCTGTACTGGTACCCCCTGTATATAGCCTCTACATTGAATCGGTACTGGTACCCCCTGTATATAGCCTCTACATTGACTCGGTACCGGTACCCCTGTATATAGCCTCCACATTGACTCGGTACCGGTACCCCAGTATATAGCCTCCACATTGACTCGGTACTGGTACCCTCTGTATATAGCCTCCACATTGACTCGGTACCGGTACCCCCTTTATATAGCCTCTACATTGACTCTGTACCGGTACCCCTGTATATAGCCTCCACATTGACTCGGTACCGGTACCCCTGTATATAGCCTCTACATTGACTCGGTACTGGTACCCCCTGTATATACCCTCTACATTGACTCGGTACTGGTACCCCCTGTATATAGCCTCCACTTTGACTCGGTACCGGTACCCCCTGTATATAGCCTCCACATTGACTCTGTACCGGTACCCCCTGTATATAGCCTCTACATTGACTCGGTACTGGTACCCCCTGTATATAGCCTCCACATTGACTCTCCCTGTATATAGCCTCCACTTTGACTCGGTACCGGTACCCCCTGTATATAGCCTCCACATTGACTCTGTACCGGTACCCCCTGTATATAGCCTCTACATTGACTCGGTACTGGTACCCCTGTATATAGCCTCCACATTGACTCTCCCTGTATATAGCCTCCACTTTGACTCGGTACCGGTACCCCCTGTATATAGCCTCCACATTGACTCTGTACTGGTACCCCCTGTATATAGCCTCTACATTGACTCGGTACTGGTACCCCCTGTATATAGCCTCTACATTGACTCGGTACCGGTAACCCTGTATATAGCCTCCACATTGACTCGGTACTGGTACCCCCTGTATATACCCTCTACATTGACTCGGTACTGGTACCCCCTGTATATAGCCTCTACATTGACTCGGTACTGGTACCCCCTGTATATAGCCTCCACATTGACTCTCCCTGTATATAGCCTCCACTTTGACTCGGTACCGGTACCCCCTGTATATAGCCTCCACATTGACTCTGTACCGGTACCCCCTGTATATAGCCTCTACATTGACTCGGTACTGGTACCCCCTGTATATAGCCTCCACATTGACTCTCCCTGTATATAGCCTCCACTTTGACTCGGTACCGGTACCCCCTGTATATAGCCTCCACATTGACTCTGTACTGGTACCCCCTGTATATAGCCTCTACATTGACTCGGTACGGTACCCCCTGTATATTGCCTCTACATTGACTCGGTACCAGTACCCCTGTATATAGCCTCCACATTGACTCGGTAAAGGTACCCCTGTATATAGCCTCCACTTTGACTCTGTACCGGTACCCCCTGTATATAGCCTCCACATTGACTCGGTACCGGTACCCCCTGTATATAGCCTCTACATTGACTTGGTACTGGTACTCCCTGTATATAGCCTCTACATTGACTCGGTACTGGTACCCCCTGTATATACCCTCTACATTGACTTGGTACTGGTACCCCCTGTATATAGCCTCTACATTGACTCGGTAATGGTACCCCCTGTATATAGCCTCCACATTGACTCTCCCTGTATATAGCCTCCACTTTGACTCGGTACCGGTACCCCCTGTATATAGCCTCCACATTGACTCTGTACCGGTACCCCCTGTATATAGCCTCTACATTGACTCGGTACTGGTACCCCCTGTATATAGCCTCCACATTGACTCTCCCTGTATATAGCCTCCACTTTGACTCGGTACCTGTACCGCCTGTATATAGCCTCCACATTGACTCTGTACTGGTACCCCCTGTATATAGCCTCTACATTGAATCGGTACTGGTACCCCCTGTATATAGCCTCTACATTGACTCGGTACCGGTACCCCTGTATATAGCCTCCACATTGACTCGGTACCGGTACCCCAGTATATAGCCTCCACATTGACTCGGTACTGGTACCCTCTGTATATAGCCTCCACATTGACTCGGTACCGGTACCCCCTTTATATAGCCTCTACATTGACTCTGTACCGGTACCCCTGTATATAGCCTCCACATTGACTCGGTACCGGTACCCCTGTATATAGCCTCTACATTGACTCGGTACTAGTACCCCCTGTATATACCCTCTACATTGACTCGGTACTGGTACCCCCTGTATGTAGCCTCTACATTGACTCCCCCTGTATATAGCCTCTACATTGACTCCCCCTGTATATAGCCTCTACATTGACTCGGTACTGGTACCCCCTGTATATACCCTCTACATTGACTCGGTACCGGTACCCCCTTTATATAGCCTCTACATTGACTCGGTACTGGTACCCCCTGTATATAGCCTCCACATTGACTCGGTACCGTTACCCCCTGTATATAGCCTCCACATTGACTCTGTACTGGTACCCCCTGTATATAGCCTCTACATTGACTCGGTACTGGTACCCCCTGTATATAGCCTCTACGTTGACTCGGTACTGGTACTCCCTGTATATAGCCTCTACATTGACTCGGTACTGGTACCCCCTGTATATACCCTCTACATTGACTCGGTACTGGTACCCCCTGTATATAGCCTCCACTTTGACTCGGTACCGGTACCCCCTGTATATAGCCTCCACATTGACTCTCCCTGTATATAGCCTCCACTTTGACTCGGTACCGGTACCCCCTGTATATAGCCTCCACATTGACTCTGTACCGGTACCCCCTGTATATAGCCTCTACATTGACTCGGTACTGGTACCCCCTGTATATAGCCTCCACATTGACTCTCCCTGTATATAGCCTCCACTTTGACTCGGTACCGGTACCCCCTGTATATAGCCTCCACATTGACTCTGTACTGGTACCCCCTTTATATAGCCTCTACATTGAATCGGTACTGGTACCCCCTGTATATAGCCTCTACATTGACTCGGTACTGGTACCCCCTGTATATAGCCTCCACATTGACTCGGTACTGCTACCCCCTGTATATAGCCTCCACATTGACTCTGTACCGGTACCCCCTGTATATAGCCTCCACATTGACTCGGTACCGTTACCCCCTGTATATAGCCTCCACATTGACTCGGTACTGGTACCCCCTGTATATAGCCTCTACATTGACTCGGTACTGGTACTCCCTGTATATAGCCTCTACATTGACTCGGTACTGGTACCCCTGTATATACCCTCACATTGACTCTGTACCGGTACCCCCTGTATATAGCCTCCACATTGACTCGGTACCGTTACCCCCTGTATATAGCCTCCACATTGACTCGGTACTGGTACCCCCTGTATATAGCCTCTACATTGACTCGGTACTGGTACTCCCTGTATATAGCCTCTACATTGACTCGGTACTGGTACCCCCTGTATATACCCTCTACATTGACTCGGTACTGGTACCCCCTGTATATAGCCTCTACATTGACTCGGTACTGGTACCCCCTGTATATAGCCTCCACATTGACTCTCCCTGTATATAGCCTCCACTTTGACTCGGTACCGGTACCCCCTGTATATAGCCTCCACATTGACTCTGTACCGGTACCCCCTGTATATAGCCTCTACATTGACTCGGTACTGGTACCCCCTGTATATAGCCTCCACATTGACTCTCCCTGTATATAGCCTCCACTTTGACTCGGTACCGGTACCCCCTGTATATAGCCTCCACATTGACTCTGTACCGGTACCCCCTGTATATAGCCTCTACATTGACTCGGTACTGGTACCCCCTGTATATAGCCTCCACATTGACTCTCCCTGTATATAGCCTCCACTTTGACTCGGTACCGGTACCCCCTGTATATAGCCTCCACATTGACTCTGTACTGGTACCCCCTGTATATAGCCTCTACATTGACTCGGTACTGGTACCCCCTGTATATAGCCTCTACATTGACTCGGTACCGGTAACCCTGTATATAGCCTCCACATTGACTCGGTACTGGTACCCCCTGTATATACCCTCTACATTGACTCGGTACTGGTACCCCCTGTATATAGCCTCTACATTGACTCGGTACTGGTACCCCCTGTATATAGCCTCCACATTGACTCTCCCTGTATATAGCCTCCACTTTGACTCGGTACCGGTACCCCCTGTATATAGCCTCCACATTGACTCTGTACCGGTACCCCCTGTATATAGCCTCTACATTGACTCGGTACTGGTACCCCCTGTATATAGCCTCCACATGGACTCTCCCTGTATATAGCCTCCACTTTGACTCGGTACCGGTACCCCCTGTATATAGCCTCCACATTGACTCTGTACTGGTACCCCCTGTATATAGCCTCTACATTGACTCGGTACCGGTACCCCCTGTATATTGCCTCTACATTGACTCGGTACCAGTACCCCTGTATATAGCCTCCACATTGACTCGGTAAAGGTACCCCTGTATATAGCCTCCACTTTGACTCTGTACCGGTACCCCCTGTATATAGCCTCCACATTGACTCGGTACCGGTACCCCCTGTATATAGCCTCTACATTGACTTGGTACTGGTACTCCCTGTATATAGCCTCTACATTGACTCGGTACTGGTACCCCCTGTATATACCCTCTACATTGACTTGGTACTGGTACCCCTGTATATAGCCTCTACATTGACTCGGTAATGGTACCCCCTGTATATAGCCTCCACATTGACTCTCCCTGTATATAGCCTCCACTTTGACTCGGTACCGGTACCCCCTGTATATAGCCTCCACATTGACTCTGTACCGGTACCCCCTGTATATAGCCTCTACATTGACTCGGTACTGGTACCCCCTGTATATAGCCTCCACATTGACTCTCCCTGTATATAGCCTCCACTTTGACTCGGTACCGGTACCCCCTGTATATAGCCTCCACATTGACTCTGTACTGGTACCCCCTGTATATAGCCTCTACATTGAATCGGTACTGGTACCCCCTGTATATAGCCTCTACATTGACTCGGTACCGGTACCCCTGTATATAGCCTCCACATTGACTCGGTACCGGTACCCCAGTATATAGCCTCCACATTGACTCGGTACTGGTACCCTCTGTATATAGCCTCCACATTGACTCGGTACCGGTACCCCCTTTATATAGCCTCTACATTGACTCTGTACCGGTACCCCTGTATATAGCCTCCACATTGACTCGGTACCGGTACCCCTGTATATAGCCTCTACATTGACTCGGTACTGGTACCCCCTGTATATACCCTCTACATTGACTCGGTACTGGTACCCCCTGTATGTAGCCTCTACATTGACTCCCCCTGTATATAGCCTCTACATTGACTCCCCCTGTATATAGCCTCTACATTGACTCGGTACTGGTACCCCCTGTATATACCCTCTACATTGACTCGGTACTGGTACCCCCTGTATATAGCCTCTCCATTGACTCCCCCTGTATATAGCCTCTACATTGACTCCCCTTGTATATAGCCTCTACATTGACTCCCCCTGTATATAGCCTCTACATTGACTCCCCCTGTATATAGCCTCTCCATTGACTCCCCCTGTATATAGCCTCTACATTGACTCCCCCTGTATATAGCCTCTACATTGACTCCCCCTGTATATAGCCTCTACATTGACACCCCCTGTATATAGCCTCTACATTGACTCCCCCTGTATATAGCCTCTACATTGACTCCCCCTGTATATAGCCTCTACATTGACTCCCCCTGTATACAGCCTCTACATTGACTCCCCCTGTATATAGCCTCTACATTGACTCCCCCTGTATATAGCCTCTACATTGACACCCCCTGTATATAGCCTCTACATTGACTCCCCCTGTATATAGCCTCTACATTGACTCCCCCTGTATATAGCCTCTACATTGACTCCCCCTGTATACAGCCTCTACATTGACTCCCCCTGTATACAGCCTCTACATTCACTCCCCCTGTATACAGCCTCTACATTGACTCCCCCTGTATACAGCCTCTACATTCACTCCCCCTGTATACAGCCTCTACATTGACTCCCCCTGTATACAGCCTCTACATTCACTCCCCCTGTATATAGCCTCTACATTGACTCCCCCTGTATATAGCCTCTACATTGACTCCCCCTGTATATAGCCTCTCCATTGACTCCCCCTGTATATAGCCTCTACAATGACTCCCCCTGTATATAGCCTCTCCATTGACTCCCCCTGTATATAGCCTCTACATTGACTCCCCCTGTATATAGCCTCTACATTGACTCCCCCTGTATATAGCCTCTACATTGACACCCCCTGTAAATACCCTCTACATTCACTCCCCCTGTTTATAGCCTCTACATTGACTCCCCCTGTATATAGCCTCTACATTGACTCCCCCTGTATATACCCTCCACAATGACTCCCCCTGTATATAGCCTCTACATTGACTCCCCCTGTATACAGCCTCTACATTGACTCCCCCTGTATACAGCCTCTACATTCACTCCCCCTGTATATAGCCTCTACATTGACTCCCCCTGTATATAGCCTCTACATTGACTCCCCCTGTATTTAGCCTCTACATTGACTCCCCCTGTATATAGCCTCTACATTGACTCCCCCTGTATTTAGCCTCTACATTGACTCCCCCTGTAAATTGCCTCTACATTGACTCCCCCTGTATATAGCCTCTCCATTGACTCCCCCTGTATATAGCCTCTACATTGACTCCCCCTGTATATAGCCTCTACATTGACTCCCCCTGTATATAGCCTCTACATTGACTCCCCCTGTAAATACCCTCTACATTCACTCCCCCTGTTTATAGCCTCTACATTGACTCCCCCTGTATATAGCCTCTACATTGACTCCCCCTGTATATACCCTCCACAATGACTCCCCCTGTATATAGCCTCTACATTGACTCCCCCTGTATACAGCCTCTACATTGACTCCCCCTGTATACAGCCTCTACATTCACTCCCCCTGTATATAGCCTCTACATTCACTCCCCCTGTATACAGCCTCTACATTGACTCCCCCTGTATATAGCCTCTACATTGACTCCCCCTGTAAATACCCTTGTTATTTTTATTTTATTGTGTTATCTTTTATTATTTTTGACTTGAGTTTATTTGGTAAAAAAAAGCTCTTCTTGAACTGCACTGTTGGTTAAGGGCTTGTAATTAAGCATTTAACAGTAAGATCTACACCTGTTGTAATCGGCGCATGTGACAAATAAAGTTTGATTTGATGTGTAACAGTCCTGGACTCCTATGTTCCTGGACAGGTCAGAGCAGCAGCAGGTTAGTGTCCAAGGCTAACCTGTTTCCCTGAAACGTGGACTAGCAGTGTAATTACAGGGCAAAAGTTCATCCCCTCAGAACCAGAGCAGGTACAGGGAAAGATGGACCTGTCACACACCCTGCCACACGCAGGCAGGTAGGTACACACACACACACACACACACACACACACACACACACGCACGCACGCACGCACGCACGCACGCACGCACGCACGCACGCACGCAGGCAGGCAGGCAGGCGCACACACACACGCAGGCAGGCAGGCGCACACACACACACACATACACACATATGCACGCAGGCACACACACACAAAACACGCAGGCACACACAAACACATGCAGGCACACACACCTTGTCAATGTATGTTTTCACACTAGCGTGGACTACGAGACAATGTAATTAAGATGTAATGTCCACTGTGAGTAGTCCTGAGTGCCAAATGTAAATATGTTAAACGACTCCACAGCTCATTGATGTGGCCACTTTCACAACACTGGAAATGCAACAGGAATGGGTTCAATTCTGCTAATTCAACTTCTATTTAAGTTCTTTGTCAATTTACTGCTAGGTGGAGACATAAACGCACATGGTCACCTTGTATTATATCTACAGTTAGATTCCTGGTCCTTGTTCCATCACACTATTCTGTCCATAGAACACCACCCCCTGGTGGTAGAACCAGATAGACGCAGTTGTCCCTAAGCTCTGGTCTAAGGTCAGTATTACCTTTTAAAGGTAGGGTTTCTTTAATGATTAAGATAGAGTCAAGCTGTTCCTAGGTCATCTTCTCCAGGGTTTTCTCTCTGAGCTTGAGCGACTTACAATACAAGTCTTGAACAGAGGAGGCCTGGAGCATGAACTTATCAGATCAGACTGTTTGAGAGAAACATTTTTCTATCGTCAAATCTAATTGTATCTTTTTCAGATGTAATCTCAGGTGCAGCGAAACATTTATCTTTCTAGCTCAATACACGCAAATCCCTCAAATAAAAATAAAGAAATTAAGAAATATCTTGGTCTTGTTTGACTGGATAAAAACTGGGTGTATCTATGCAGCCTAAATCCCAGCAGTACTGAAACTGCCTGCAGTGGCTCCAAGGCGAGAAAGCCATTTAGCCCAAGCCCATTCCCCTGCACTGCCTGGGGGACTGAGATGGTTATGAGGGTGGCTGGATGGGTATGGAAGGGGTTGGATTTGTCACCGGGGACTCATCCTACTGGTCTGGGCAGTAGCAGCTCTGATGAGAGAACCAGTAGTTGCTCTGTAGGATAGCTAGAGGAAGATAAGGAGAGAAAGAGAGAGGGATGGGAGAAGAGAGGGAGGGAAAGAGAGGGATGGGAGAAGAGAGGGAGGGAAAGAGAGGGAGGGAAAGAGAGAGGGATGGGAGAAGAGAAGGAGGGAAAGAGAGAGGGATGGGAGAAGAGAGGGAGGGAAAGAGAGAGGGATGGGAGAAGAGAGGGAGGGAAAGAGAGAGGGATGGGAGAAGAGAGGGAGGGAAAGAGAGGGATGGGAGAAGAGAGGGAGGGAAAGAGAGAGGGATGGGAGAAGAGAGGGAGGGAAAGAGAGAGGGATGGGAGAAGAGAGAGACATAAAGAGAGAGGGGGGGAAGAGAGGGAGGGAAAGAGAGAGGGATGGGAGAAGAGAGGGAGGGAAAGAGAGAGGGATGGGAGAAGAGAGGGAGGGAAAGAGAGGGATGGGAGAAGAGAGGGAGAGGAAGAGAGAGGGATGGGAGAAGAGAGGGAGGGAAAGAGAGAGGGATGGGAGAAGAGAGGGAGGGGGAAGAGAGAGGGATGGGAGAAGAGAGGGAGGGAAAGAGAGGGATGGGAGAAGAGAGGGAGGGAAAGAGAGAGGGATGGGAGAAGAGAGGGAGGGAAAGAGAGAGGGATGGGAGAGAGAGGGAGGGAAAGAGAGGGATGGGAGAAGAGAGGGAGGGAAAGAGAGAGGGATGGGAGAAGAGAGGGAGGGAAAGAGAGAGGGATGGGGAAGAGAGGGAGGGGGAAGAGAGGGAGGGAAAGAGAGAGGGATAGGAGAAGAGAGGGATAGGAGAAGAGAGGGAGGGAGAAGAGAGGGAGGGGGAAGAGAGGGAGGGAAAGAGAGAGGGATGGAGAAGAGAGGGATGGGCAAGAGAGGGAGGGAAAGAGAGAGGGATAGGAGAAGAGAGGGATAGGAGAGAGAGGGAGGGAGAAGAGAGGGAGGGGGAAGAGAGGGAGGGAAAGAGAGAGGGATAGGAGAAGAGAGGGATAGGAGAAGAGAGGGAGGGAGAAGAGAGGGAGGGGGAAGAGAGGGAGGGAAAGAGAGAGGGATGGGGAAGAGAGGGAGGGGGAAGAGAGGGAGGGAAAGAGAGAGGGATAGGAGAAGAGAGGGAGGGAAAGAGAGGGATAGGAGAAGAGAGGGAGGGAGAAGAGAGGGAGGGGGAAGAGAGGGAGGGGGAAGAGAGGGAGGGAAGAGAGAGGGATAGGAGAAGAGAGGGATAGGGAGAAGAGAGGGAGGGAGAAGAGAGGGAGGGGGAAGAGAGGGAGGGAAAGAGAGAGGGATGGAGAAGAGAGGGAGGGGGAAGAGAGGGAGGGAAAGAGAGAGGGATAGGAGAAGAGAGGGATAGGAGAAGAGAGGGAGGGAGAAGAGAGGGAGGGGGAAGAGAGGGAGGGAAAGAGAGAGGGATAGGAGAAGAGAGGGATAGGAGAAGAGAGGGAGGGAGAAGAGAGGGAGGGGGAAGAGAGGGAGGGGGAAGAGAGGGAGGGAAAGAGAGAGGGATAGGAGAAGAGAGGGAGGGAAAGAGAGAGGGATGGGAGAAGAGAGGGAGGGGGAAGAGAGGGAGGGGGAAGAGAGGGAGGGAAAGAGAGAGGGATAGGAGAAGAGAGGGAGGGAAAGAGAGGGATAGGAGAAGAGAGGGAGGGAGAAGAGAGGGAGGGGGAAGAGAGGGAGGGAAAGAGAGAGGGATGGGGAAGAGAGGGAGGGGGAAGAGAGGGAGGGAAAGAGAGAGGGATAGGAGAAGAGAGGGAGGGAAAGAGAGGGAGGGAAAGAGAGAGGGATAGGAGAAGAGAGGGAGGGAAAGAGAGGGATAGGAGAAGAGAGGGAGGGAGAAGAGAGGGAGGGGGAAGAGAGGGAGGGAAAGAGAGAGGGATGGAGAAGAGAGGGAGGGAAAGAGAGAGGGATGGGAGAAGAGAGGGAGGGAAAGAGAGAGGGATGGGAGAAGAGAGGGAGGGAAAGAGAGAGGGATGGGAGAAGAGAGGGAGGGGGAAGAGAGGGATGGGAGAAGAGAGGGAGGGAAAGAGAGGGAGGGAAAGAGAGAGGGATGGGAGAAGAGAGGGATAGGAGAAGAGAGGGAGGGGGAAGAGAGGGAGGGAAAGAGAGGGAGGGGGAAGAGAGGGAGGGAAAGAGAGAGGGAGGGAAAGAGAGAGGGAGGGGGAAGAGAGGGAGGGAAAGAGAGAGGGATGGAGAAGAGAGGGATAGGAGAAGAGAGGGAGGGAGAAGAGAGAGGGATGGGGAAGAGAGGGAGGGGGAAGAGAAAGGGATGGAGAAGAGAGGGATAGGAGAAGAGAGGGAGGGAGAAGAGAGAGGGATGGGGAAGAGAGGGAGGGAAAGAGAGAGGGATGGAGAAGAGAGGGATAGGAGAAGAGAGGGAGGGAGAAGAGAGAGGGATGGGGAAGAGAGGGAGGGAAAGAGAGAGGGATGGGGAAGAGAGGGAGGGAAAGAGAGAGGGATGGAGAAGAGAGGGAGGGAAAGAGAGAGGGATGGGGAAGAGAGGGAGGGGGAAGAGAGGGAGGGAAAGAGAGAGGGATAGGAGAAGAGAGGGAGGGAAAGAGAGGGATGGGAGAAGAGAGGGAGGGAAAGAGAGAGGGATAGGAGAAGAGAGGGAGGGGGAAGAGAGGGAGGGAAAGAGAGAGGGATGGAGAAGAGAGGGATGGGAGAAGAGAGGGAGGGAAAGAGAGGGATGGGAGAAGAGAGGGAGGAAAGAGAGGGATGGGAGAAGAGAGGGAGGGAAAGAGAGAGGGATGGGAGAAGAGAGGGAGGGAAAGAGAGAGGGATGGGAGAAGAGAGGGAGGGGGAAGAGAGGGAGGGGGAAGAGGGAGGGATGGAGAAGAGAGGGATGGGAGAAGAGAGAGACAGAAAGAGAGAGGGATGGGGAAGAGAGGGAGGGGGAAGAGAGGGAGGGAAAGAGAGAGGGAGGGAAAGAGAGGGATGGGAGAAGAGAGGGAGGGAAAGAGAGAGGGATGGGAGAAGAGAGGGAGGGGGAAGAGAGGGAGGGGGAAGAGAGAGGGATGGAGAAGAGAGGGATGGGAGAAGAGAGGGAGGGAAAGAGAGAGGGATGGGAGAAGAGAGGGAGGGAAAGAGAGGGAGGGAAAGAGAGAGGGATGGAGAAGAGAGGGATGGGAGAAGAGAGGGAGGGAAAGAGAGAGGGATGGGAGAAGAGAGGGAGGGAAAGAGAGGGATGGGAGAAGAGAGGGAGGGGGAAGAGAGGGAGGGAAAGAGAGAGGGATGGAGAAGAGAGGGATGGGAGAAGAGAGGGAGGGAAAGAGAGAGGGATGGGAGAAGAGAGGGAGGGAAAGAGAGGGATGGGAGAAGAGAGGGAGGAAAAGAGAGGGATGGGGAAGAGAGGGAGGGGGAAGAGAGGGAGGGAAAGAGAGAGGGATGGGAGAAGTACTTTAGATCTCTTGTTCTCTCAGTCTTTGTGTGTCACATCCTGGTTTTGGTAAAGCCAGATTCTGTTGAATATGTTGACTTTCAGTTTTCAGTGTATTGCTAGGTGCTTACATGGTTAATATCCTATTTTAAATCAATCAACAAACCACCATGCCTTATAAGGATCTTATAAGAATTCAATGAATTTTCAGACCGGACGGGGCATCGTGAGCAGGCCAAGCAGTCTAGATGCCAAAAATAAATGATACAATTTCACCTCTGTGAACTGTTCAAACTGGTCCTGTTTGAAATGAGTCCACCCCAGTATCCCATTCCCAGTAACCCCCCCACCCCTCAAGACATTTGTTATCACCTCATGGCCCCGACACACTCCTCAATTGGTTGGGCTAGCAGAGGTCAGAGGTCAGGCCTTTAAAGGGGAATTAGTTTATTGACACAATAAGACATGGCAGTTTATTTGCTGTCTTACCACCACCCTCCCCACATATCCTCTGGTCCTGCCCTGCTGCTACCTACTCAATGGAACTGCTCCCTGGGGACTACTGGCTCGAGGGGTGTGTGTGTGTTTATGTGTGTGTGTGTGTGTGTGTGTGTGTGTGTGTGTGTGTGTGTGTGTGTGTGTGTGTGTGTGTGTGTGTGTGTGTGTGTGTGTGTGTGTGTGTGTGTGTGTGTGTGTGTGTGTGTGTGTGTGTGTGTGTGTGTGTGTGTGTGTGTGTGTGTGTGTGTGTGTGTGTGTGTGTGTGTGTGTGTGTGTGTATGTGGCTGTGTGTGTTGTCATTTTCCCTTGGAGTCAACATATTATCATGAAAGTGTACTGCGATAAATGATACCAGCAACACATTGACTTAATGCTGCTTTTGCATCTGTTAAATAATTTAAGGGACCTGCAGTGGAATGGATTATTTCTGTAGCATCATCAATATCTACCACCGTCACCACGCATAGATTCAACACCACATACACGATACTCACAGTCAACATGCAATACAAAGACTGCAATGGTCATGTCATTTTAGCTGCAATGGAAGCTCATGTGTGGATGTTGGTTAGAGTCAGCAATGATGTTGTTAGAGTCAGCAATGATGTTGGTCAGAGTCAGCAATGATGTTGGTCAGAGTCAGTAGAGATGTTGGTTAGAGTCAGCAATGATGTTGGTTAGAGTCAGTAGTGTTGATGTTGGTTAGAGTCAGCAATGATGTTGGTCAGAGTCAGCAATGATGTTGGTCAGAGTCAGTAGAGATGTTGGTTAGAGTCAGTAGTGTTGATGTTGGTTAGAGTCAGCAATGATGTTGGTCAGAGTCAGCAATGATGTTGGTCAGAGTCAGTAGAGATGTTGGTTAGAGTCAGCAATGATGTTGGTTAGAGTCAGCAATGATGTTGGCCAGGGTCAGCAATGATGTTGGTCAGGGTCAGTAGAGATGTTGGTTAGAGTCAGCAGTGATGTTGGTTAGAGTCAGTGTTGATTTTAGTTAGAGTCAGCAATGATGTTGGTTGGAGTCAGTATTGATGCTGGTTAGAGTCAGTGTTGATGTTGGTTAGAGTCAGTGTTGATGTTGGTTAGAGTCAGTAGTGTTGATGTTGGTTAGAGTCGGTTGTGATGTTGGTCAGAGTCAGTATTGATGTTGGTTAGAGTCAGCAGTGATGTTGGTCAGAGTCAGTATTGATGTTGGTTAGAGTCAGTGTTGATGTTGGTCAGAGTCAGTATTGATGTTGGTTAGAGTCAGCAGTGATGTTGGTTAGAGTCAGTGTTGATGTTGGTCAGAGTCAGTATTGATGTTGTTTAGTGTCAGCCAGCAGTGATGTTGGTTAGAGTCAGTGTTGATGTTGGTCAGAGTCAGTATTGATGTTGGTTAGAGTCAGCAGTGTTGATGTTGGTTAGAGTCAGCAGTGTTGATGTTGGTCAGAGTCAGTATTGATGTTGGTTAGAGTCAGCAGTGTTGATGTTGGTTAGAGTCAGTAGTGTTGATGTTGGTTAGAGTCAGTGGTTTTGATGTTGGTTAGAGTCCGTGGTGATGTTGGTTAGAGTCAGTGGTGATGTTGGTTAGAGTCAGTAGTGTTGATGTTGATTAGAGTCAGCGGTGTTGATGTTGGTTAGAATCAGTGGTGTTGATGTTGATTAGAATCAGTAGTTATGTTGGTTAGAGTCAGTAATGTTGATGTTGGTTAGAGTCAGTAGTGTTGATGTTGGTTAGAGTCAGTAGTGATGTTGGTTAGAGTCAGCATTGTTGATGTTGGTCAGAGTCAGTGTTGATGTTGGTCAGAGTCAGTATTGATGTTGGTTAGAGTCAGCAGTGATGTTGGTTAGAGTCAGTGTTGATGTTGGTTAGAGTCAGTAGTGTTGATGTTGGTTAGAGTCAGCAGTGTTGATGTTGGCCATAGTCAGTAGTGTTGATGTTGGTTAGAGTCAGTGGTTTTGATGTTGGTCAGAGTCAGTAGTGTTGATGTTGGTTAGAGTCAGTGGTTTTGATGTTGGTTAGAGTCAGTAGTTTTGATGTTGGTTAGAGTCAGTATTGATGTTGGTTAGAGTCAGCAGTGATGTTGGTTAGAGTCAGTGTTGATGTTGGTTAGAGTCAGTAGTGTTGATGTTGGTTAGAGTCAGCAGTGTTGATGTTGGCCATAGTCAGTAGTGTTGATGTTGGTTAGAGTCATTGGTTTTGATGTTGGTCAGAGTCAGTAGTGTTGATGTTGGTTAGAGTCAGTGGTTTTGATGTTGGTTAGAGTCAGTAGTTTTGATGTTGGTTAGAGTCAGTAGTGTTGATGTTGATTAGAGTCAGCGGTGTTGATGTTGGTTAGAATCAGTGGTGTTGATGTTGATTAGAATCAGTAGTTATGTTGGTTAGAGTCAGCAGTTTTGATGTTGGTTAGAGTCAGTAGTTTTGATGTTGTTTAGAGTCAGTAATGTTGATGTTGGTTAGAGTCAGTAGTGTTGATGTTGGTTAGAGTCAGTAGTGATGTTGGTTAGAGTCAGTCGTGATGTTGGTTAGAATCAGTAGTGTTGATGTTGGTTAGAGTCAGTAGTGTTGATGTTGGTTGGAGTCAGTAGTGATGTTTGTTAGAGTCAGTAGTGATGTTGGTTAGAGTCAGTAGTGATGTTGATTGGAGTCAGTAGTGATGTTGGTTGGAGTCAGTAGTGATGTTGGTTAGAGTCAGTAATGTTGATGTTGGTTAGAGTCAGTAGTGTTGATGTTGGTTAGAGTCAGTAGTGATGTTGGTTAGAGTCAGCATTGTTGATGTTGGTCAGAGTCAGTGTTGATGTTGGTCAGAGTCAGTATTGATGTTGGTCAGAGTCAGTATTGATGTTGGTTAGAGTCAGCAGTGATGTTGGTTAGAGTCAGTGTTGATGTTGGTTAGAGTCAGTAGTGTTGATGTTGGTTAGAGTCAGCAGTGTTGATGTTGGCCATAGTCAGTAGTGTTGATGTTGGTTAGAGTCAGTGGTTTTGATGTTGGTCAGAGTCAGTAGTGTTGATGTTGGTTAGAGTCAGTGGTTTTGATGTTGGTTAGAGTCAGTAGTTTTGATGTTGGTTAGAGTCAGTAGTGTTGATGTTGATTAGAGTCAGCGGTGTTGATGTTGGTTAGAATCAGTGGTGTTGATGTTGATTAGAATCAGTAGTTATGTTGGTTAGAGTCAGCAGTTTTGATGTTGGTTAGAGTCAGTAGTTTTGATGTTGTTTAGAGTCAGTAATGTTGATGTTGGTTAGAGTCAGTAGTGTTGATGTTGGTTAGAGTCAGTAGTGATGTTGGTTAGAGTCAGTCGTGATGTTGGTTAGAATCAGTAGTGTTGATGTTGGTTAGAGTCAGTAGTGTTGATGTTGGTTGGAGTCAGTAGTGATGTTGGTTAGAGTCAGTAGTGATGTTGGTTAGAGTCAGTAGTGATGTTGATTGGAGTCAGTAGTGATGTTGGTTGGAGTCAGTAGTGATGTTGGTTAGAGTCAGTAGTGATGTTGATTGGAGTCAGTAGTGTTGATGTTGGTTAAAGTCAGTAGTGTTGATGTTGGTCAGAGTCAGTAGTGATGTTGGTTAGAGTCAGTAGTGATGTTGGTC